>NC_060209.1:35310000-35420000 GCF_021130785.1 Homalodisca vitripennis
GTTTCTAGAAGTCTGTATACCAGTCTGGATGCTAGTTGATACGGGAAGGTAAAAGCCATTAACAATATGAGGATCTATATTTGAGAAGGAACTGATGCTCTCGCACTACCGAACCCTAAGAGACTCATACTCAATATTGACAGCTTCTGTCACGCTGGTATTGTCATTTTTTAGAAGGAAACTGTAGCGGCATTCACTAAAACTTGTGGTTTTTCAGACTCAATTGGCAAATTATGTAAGGCATTACTACACGATAAATTCATTTTCGCTCTTTCACAATATATCCGTGAAAAATACAGAGAGATTTATCCGTGAGAAATATTAATCACACAAGTGGGACCTATATCACAAGTTATTTAATTCATTCAAATTTACAAATAAACGTAAATTTTACCACACACGGCACAAGTATGTGGGCGAAAGTATGTACAAGTATGTGTAATACTAAATTTTGATTAGTATTACAAGACCGATACCTCTTCTATTACAATCCATTACCAGTTTATGTTCCTCCAAAAAAGCGCGTAAGAAGTTTCGGCTATTTCTCTACCGTGATTGTAATTGAGTAAGTAGATTAAATGGAGTTTTGTACGAGCTAAATGACACTACATAAAAACCACTCTTCAAATTCTGTTTGTTACGGATTAAACTTATATATATATATATATAGAATGGACTAAGTTTGGTTATTTTGGTTTATTTTTCACAATTTTGTCTATACTTGAAAAGTTTTGTTTCTGTATAATAAACCAATATTTAAAACAAATTTCTTTATCGTCAAATAATAATATGTACCGAAGCTTGGCACTATTACTGTTCAGACTTGTTCAGTTATTTGCCCAACTAAATAAATCAAAGCGCTGAACTGAGCTAACAACAAACGAGCTGCATTGTGTTCTAGCGGAGGTGGATGCTTTACTCTGTTGCGACCTACGCTCTATCTCTATATTCTCGCCTCCTACCATGCTTTCCAGCATTAATAATCAGCATTATGGATTTCATACACAATATCATTCTTTATAATTACATATCTGCATGCTTAAAGCATTACGTAACATATGGTGTAGAAATAAAAACGTCTTTCTTTTAAGTTGAATCATGCTTACCTTTTTTTATTTAAATGAGGCATTTTTTAATCAAGAATATCTAACTTTATTTCATTAATAAATAAATTTGTCATTAGCAATTGTTTCCATCACAATTTATAAAGGTATAAGACTTTCTCGTAAAGTAATATAGAAATAATATAGACACCCTTATTACTTTAAAGTTTACGGTTCGGCACTAGCTGCAATTATCAAAGGAAGAATCTATGGAGCACATAATATATGTTGTACTATTTACTAATAAATGTAAGGAACCTAGTATTCTTAAATGGCGTCTATTTGAATAGTAACTGGTGAATAGCTTTGAAATAATTTAAAAAGTTGGAATTAATGTTTTGGTATTCTTTCCTTCTATTGCATTACACAATTGGGAGCATTACCTGTCTCGCGAGACTTTGGATAGGCTGCTTGCAAAATTTAAAATTAACTCTTATTTTTTTATATATCCTGTAGACAGATAGACATACGTACAATAATACAGAAAATAAATGTTCACATCCCTACAAAGTAATTGTTTTTAATGACGCTTAAGCGAATTCCCAGATTGGACATGCACGATCATAGAACTCATACTTGTCTATTATATGCTCTCTCATGATACTTCCCACTTGCTACTTTCATATTTTCGTTCATTAAGATATTAATGTACAGAAAAACATAATATATATATATATATATATATATATATATATATATATATATATATTGTATATATAATATAAACAAAATAATTGAATCGTAAAAAGTAAGGGCTCTGTGGTGTATTGGTAACACATTCACTCGGCAAGTGAGAGATCCGGGTTCGAGTCCTGGCGGAGCCAGTACTTTTTGTGATTCAATGTATATTATATGATTGCTTTATGAGTAAGGTTTAGTTGAAGACGCTATAACTCAAACAAAGTACGTAGTAAAGTGATTATGCACAGAAGATAAGAAATGCATTGATAAAGAAGTAACTAAAAGAATATATTCTGTTTCAAATGGCCAACAGGGATTTTATATATTGCAAATTGACTTTCACAACTTTGTTACCGATGTGGTAATTGTTTGAACATTGGTATAATAACTTACATCAAATTTTTACCAACATATCATAATTTCCATAAAGGTCTTTTACTTATTACACCTAACAGAGATTTTGTATGACCGCATTTTTAAACAAATAATTTTTATAATAAAAAATATACAAGTTACTCAAATGCAAACACATTGTTAAATCTGTGTTTGCTTATGATCACCAATTAAATTCCGTGATATTGGAATGTATGGTATGGTATGAACCTGTCATAGACAGACTAATACTCCTTTGTGGCGAAATGTAGTGGATATTGGTGGGACGGGCTTGAAATTCAGTTAGATCTATCGACGATTACGCAATAAAGTTATCGAAAGAGGAATTGAAAGACAAATATATTACGTATTTTTGTTTTATTTATTTATTTCCAAAGGCAGCAGCCATTATTACAATTGATTACAAGAAGTACATGCATAATACAAGTTAGGAAAACGACACTATAAATATTAATTAATAAATACGCTAACTTATAAATGATAAAAATGTGTAAGTTTGAAGAAGACTTCCAGTTGCTATTAAGTCACATACAGTATATAAATATAAAACAAAGTTAAGGTAACAACAATGCAACCTAACTAGGACAACACATTTTAACTTGTATATAAAATTATAAGTGATTAACAAAAAAAAATATCTAAAACGTCACATAGCATAAAACATAACAGAAACATAACCATGCATGTTTTTATCTGCTTTTATTTTTTTATTTTCTAAAATCCTGAAGTCTCTAAATTTAAAGTGATAAATAATGAACATGCTAAGATAACTTATTATTTCAATACCTTGTCCCTAATCAGATATGTTGTTCAGCTAGGCTTGGTTGACATGTTAGGTAGTATTAAAATTGTTATATCAAGAAAACCTTCATCGCTATTTAAGCAGACCCGTATATCACCACTGTCTAAGTTAAATCGGTTATTTCGTCTTCAACTGAACTTTACTCATGAAGCCACCAACGTACTATCTGATTTCAAGTGTTTCTTCCTGCTATATGTTCAAAAAATATTGCTATGTCCAAAGTTTTTAAACATGGTCCTTCTTCCCATTAAGATACTGATTCATCGGTCTCGTAAAACGTTCTAAATGACTAACAGTGCCTTTGTACTGATTTAATTGATGATGGAGATATTCTAAAGGTTAGTTTTTAATGAAGACGGCTGTTGGTCAGGAGCGCTTCCTATTCACTTCCATGATTGAGATTCTGAAATTTGACTATTAACTTCTCCATTAAGCACACGTTAATTGTGGTAAGTCATATTGTCAATTATTGTGGTCATATAGCATTTTCTTCTGAGACAGATATAGAGGTCCAAGTTGATTTTCATGTCGGTTTACAATTTTTTCTTCCGTAGCTACTCTATACATCATATTACCACAATGACGATCTATTTTGTCCACCTTCCATTTAGTTTTTCCTACTAAAGATTCTAAAAAATACTGGATATCCAAGAAAAAACTGCTAATTTGTTATTAAGGACATTTGTGTCTTGGATGGAGGAGACCCAGGAAGATCATGGTTGATTGCCATGAAGTAATTCAGTGGGTGTTTTTTGTGTTTCTGTGATAACCAGTGTACAGTATGTAAATAGTATGATATTTAAGGCCTCATATTTATCCTTTTCTTCCATCCAAGTTTTCTTCATATCCTCCTTGAAGGTCTAAACTCATATTTCAGTTTCGGCATTTGGTGATGGCTGAAAAAGCGCTATTGTCAGGTTAGCTATCCCTGATTATAATCAAAACTTCTTAAATAAGTTGCAGTTCGTTGTCAGAGACCAGAAATTTAGGAAGCCCCTCAAGAAAGATCATGTGAATCTGCAAAATGAGGTTGAAGCACTTTGTGATTTGAGGAATTCTAAAAACAAAAGGAAACTTTGAATAAAAATCCTAAACTATTAGCAATTTAGCACTAAAAAAGCTCGAGCAATGTCTGTATGAATTTCCTCCTACAGTGTATCCGGAAAAGGCCAAGCCAGGGGTTTTGTTGTGGGTTTGGTTTGATATATTGTCATTGCTGAAAAGTCGTCGAAGTGGTTTTCAATATCTTGATTAATGTGGAACCACCAGCAGTATTATTATTTTTTTAACTATCAGTAGCGGCTAGCCTTTCTGTTAATTAAAAAATTACTCCATTGTGCTGAGCATACAGAGTGGGTCGAGAACTGGCTGTGATTTTAACGACATAACCACATGAAGATTTATGCAATGTACAGTGAGTACGCTTTACAGTTCCGTTCTCGCAAAACTGCCTTCGAAATGTAGTTTCAACAGTCTATAAGGAAATTATTACTCCATTCACAAAACGTTGTTGGCAACGAAATTAAAAATCAGTTCAAAGCATTATGGTAGCTGATGTAGTTAAGATTATCAAGAAGCTCTAAAATAGAAATTAAATACATCTTAAATTGGTAATTGACTATCTTCTTTTTAATGATACACTTATAGATACAACAAAGGAAATGATTTTTTATTTACATTCCGTTTTAAATTAAATACAATTCTTAAATTACAATTGACCGAACACGGGTATAATATACAATATGTACCGACACTACTTACAAGGTTGATAAGACAACACTAACGTTTTCATCTGACATATTGCAGTGTCAGTTTATCCGTGTGATTTGCCGTTTTAACTGATAAAATACAAATAATTAACCTAAAAATGTCCTTTTATAACAAAAATGTTTGAATATGTTAAATGCAATATCTTTATTGGCGTATTTTAAAGTATAAAATAGTAAATCATATGATGTTTCCAAAAGAAATAAATCAGTCTTCATACGTTGTAAAATTACACAAATAATTTCAATAAGCCATATGAAAAACTCAGGCTAAGAAAAATATAAAGCATATGCAGAGTCAGAGACGTTTGCACCTTCACCCACGAAATAGACATTTTGAGCGTTATTAGCATGTTGTTTACACTTCCCACCTACAGAGTCAATAAAGCACATTTTCTACAGAAAAAATGTTACTAATAAGAAACTTATTTACGTGTGAGGTTACTCTTATTTTCCTGGTTTGAAACTAACTACCTATTTTTTTCTTGCGCTAGTTTTTGATAAAAATAGATAAATTCTTAGAACAAAATAAAATCTATTTTTATATTCAAAGTTTTTTAACACATAATTTAGAATGTAGGTTATACATTTATTTCGTAGTGGTTTATTTTCTCCGGTGAGAACCAGATTAAATAATAACTAGGACCAGTCAACATAATTCTCTATGGTTCCTTATATCTCTCCAATAATTCATAGTTCTGGATGTCTGATCATCCTGTGAACAGTTTTACAGTAAGACTTATTTGTTTTATCTCTTCTGTGTTCAAGAAACTCTGCAAGGAAAAGTACCGATTCCAGTTATATGGGAATGTCCTAAAATTATCGTTACTACTTTGAAAATAGCGACACTTCAGAGTTGCTTCATATTCTTATTTTTCTAAGGTTTCCAAAATACGTCCCAATGTAGGACATTACGGGTATTGCTGAAAAAGGAAAGATCTTATATTTATGGTTCTCGAAAAATCCCCACCAAGTTAAGTGTGCAGACGGATAAAATTGTGCAGCAGGATAGATAATGAATATCTTTTAATTGACCTAATTTTTTAGTACTATCTGGAAGCCGATATAGGTTATCAAACAGGAAAGAGAAGTCTCGAAGAAATTATGGCCAATGTGGGTATAAGTGCTGATAGTGGTTAATAAAATATAAATGTTTAAAAATCATGCCAAAATCAATTATTCAACAGGTGTGTTATCTGTATTATTCATAATCAAATATTGCAGCGAAACATAAGAATTCAATAGACTCACCAATACACCAATACAGAAAATGTCTGCTTTCTCAGGTTTGACAGATTGACAGGTTGACAGTTACACAGATGGTCAAATAGCAGTAAGTCACTGTACACAATGTACTTCTCTGAGCTCCGCTTGATATACCTTTGTCCTTCTGACAAGTATAACCTGATGTCAACCGGTGCTGGAAGTTGTTTCTTGTTGTCTGTTGGTAAATATGTTTGATATACATACCACATAAAACGCTAATATTTACCATTGTCTACAGCGTATACATAAAGTATATAAAAATGAACTTATCCTTTAGTTACTGGCTCACACGGACAAAGAAAGGAAGACTAATGTAGGTTTTCCCACAGGATTAAATAGACGAAGCGACGCGACGTTACGCAGTGGTGAACACAAGTCTGGTGAGGCCTTTGTATCACAGAAACACACTAGTTACCCCGTCACCCTGAGAGCTTGCTTTGTTTGTTCTTCTGGTACGTGATGTTGCTGACTTTTATAAAAGAGCAAATTCCAGGAAAGTACTTTTATGTTCATGATTTTAGAGTTTAAATTACGTAATATTTTGGTATTTATAGACATGATGTGAGAACAGCATTAAAATAACTAAAGCCAAGGTTAATTACAAGATCAATCTTTATAAAAATATGATTTATTCATTCCAAACATGACCATTAAAATTTTTTACTATACAATAGGTTGAATGCGACGACATTTTCATTGCGCGATTACTTGCAAGCAAACTTCGGTTACTAACAGTCCAATTCATGATGTTGTCTCTTGGATTCATCTGTCACAATTGTTTTAATAATTTGTTAAATATTCATCCCATTACTCCAAGGTACAGTTGGATTATAAGTTTTCTCAACATCAGTGTAACTATCAATCCCTCACCTTTCACTTCTCTTGGATATGCCACTAAGCCTGGTATAATTCAACCCCTCACTTTTGATGGTGGAATATATACACGACGTTTGATATTGGTGATAACTCTAAGTGAATCACTTTCTCTTAGAATTATAACATGGATCTAGAAGCTCGTTGCCTCTATCAGATTCGTTATTACGACCCCATGTCATTCGTTATTAAAATGAGAGACATGTTGCTTTATCGTGCCTAATAAATCAAATATTGTAGAAAAATTCATAATCTTGTGAGTTAACCTTAAATTCTTGTAAGGGTTTTAAAAATTTTTTATTCTGCTATTTTCTCGTTTCTATCATGGCTATCCATATGACCGACGAAAAAATATTCGTTAAAGCTCAGCGAAAGTCTATCGAGGGACATGCACTGTAAAATATATACTAAGTGTTTCACATAAATATGAAATTTCATGCAAAATTTCAAATCTATAGAACAATTCGTTATTGAAATTGGCCTATACATTTGAATACGCCTAGTTGGGTATATAGTAAAGTTTAACTTTTGGATTTTGAAACATTACATTTACAAAGTACAGATTTACTTATTATATATTAGAGTGACAATTTTATGTAATTCAACAAGACCCATTATTCATGAAATAATCCATACAAAAGGATTTCTGTACGTGACATATGTACAATAAATAAAAAATAATAAAGTTATAGAAACCATTATAACACGACAGAAAATAAAATAACTTAGAATAATGTTTCTTTTAAGAGCCTTTAGTTTAAATTGTGTGGAAAGTTCTTACTTTCTACTAGTGATGATTTGCACTAGACAGCTCCTAACCAGATGCAAATAATTTAAAAATCCACCATATAACCTTAATTTATATTTCAAATAACCCTTGAAAGTTGGTTGACCGTAAACAACATAGCTATTTCTATTAGTTATAGAAAAACATATTTAATTTTGATTTTTTCGATCGCATAATACTTGTTCTTATAATTTTAAAATTTTGATAAAAGAACAGAAGTAAAAATAGAGTATAACACAGATGATAATGACGCTGATTTTACTATTATATTAATAACAATGTTCATTCATACAATGTTATATATAATAAGGTTACTTATTACATAAATGTGTGGAGACCACCTACGCAGCTCTTTACGCACAGAATACCAGTTTATTTATTCCAAATGGAGCTATTCAGAATATCAAATCGTCTCGTCATTTTACCGCTGTTGTGAAGACCACATAATGGATCATAATTTTGTTTAGGTTTAAAACTGAAGGACACCTCAAGGATGAGTTTTTACACATACTTAAATAAATTTACTCGTATCTCGGGGCTATTATAAAACAAACTAAACTTTTACTTTAAACTCCATAGTATAGGTATATAGCAGTAAACCTGACAGCACAAGAGATTTTTAACGAGTTTTATTATAGTTATATAACAAATTTTAACTACCAGAAGGATAAATAAATTTCAAACTTTGTATTACGTTAATCCCGGCTAATTCGACTAATCCGGACACAGACTATTTATTGTGTTGAGATGAATGATTTAAATATATTGTAGTAGCAGGAATTTAGTAGCACAAAAGGTTTAAAGATATGTATGGGATTTATTATAGAAATAATTACTAAATTTGAATATGTTTAAGCATTTCATTGATATTTAAAAATAAAACAATAAAATACATTTTTAGAAATCTTAAAATATGATAAATAGTTTCTCAAATCTAAAAGAAGAGATAATTTTATATTACATGGTTTTTAATTTACTACAAAATTTGGTTACGTATGTTTTACTGTTCCTTAACAGTTTTTGAACCCATCGGTTCTTTCCATGTTTTCTTTAATCTTTTTTTGGAAAGCTGAGGCGAACTATAACATGTCCGTAATTAGTTTGATCGTATAATTGTCCTTAAATCGAATCCCACTTAGCAGTCATAGACTTATGACGTCTTCTCCCTCGTAAACATGATTCATTTGACACAAACTTAAAATGTATAGAATTTCCCCTACTTTTCAGTCAAACAGAAGAAAAGCTTTTTGGTTTTATGGCATACTAGTGATATTTGAAAGCCTCCACTAACTCTTCTTTCATTAAAAACTTTGCAGTAAATAATTTAAATTTTAATTAATATGATTACATTGCAGTCAGTACATGGTCGTTACTGCTGTAATCGGAAAGTCACAACCGACAGATATTTAGTTACATTTTGTTTGTTGATACAGAAGCCAGTTAAAAACGAAAGAGAAGGTTAAAATATTGTTCAGGAAGTTAGAGAATTACAAATTGAAATAAATCAAACTTGTTGTACATAATTTTTTATTTGATAGTTCAGCACCTACAGCCCCTTGAGTTGTACCATATTAGCCCAACAGACCCCCTTAATATGTACAAATATAACCCCTTTCATTGTTAGTAAATGAATTAGAAAGTATATTAATTCATGTAAATATGTATAATTATAATTATACATTGTCCCAGCTTGTTATATAGGCTTTAAAAATAAAAATAATTAAGGCTTGTTTTAGTGTAAATACAAAAGATATTTTCTTTTCAAAGCCGTAAACGTTTAGTATAAAGAAAATTACTTTCTCAACGGACCTTACGTTTTAGTGTATCAAATAGTTTCCAAGTTAGAACATTTTTCAATGTTGTATTTACATACAACAAGCAGAACTGAAAACAAGCGGGAGGAGCGTCACCACCCGATGAAGATGGATGAAATCTTACAACAGAGAGGAGCTGATTAATGAACTTTTGTGAACAATAGCCTTCAGTTTAGTTGGTCAGTACAAAACATGACAAAGTCAGCTTATCATTTACACGTTTGTCTCTTAAGCAGTTCTTCATTCATTTTCAGTAAAATTTGTAATAAGAAAGAAAACAGTTAATTGTATTTTCAATGAAATTAAGCTGAAATATTTTTGTTGTTGTATTTTCAAAATAGTTGTGTATGACGTACAACATTGTTTTAGTATAGTAGATAGAGTTTCATATAAATATTCAAATGATTAAGTGTATTGAATTTTATGCTATAAAAGATTCAATCGTAAGGACCAATTAGAATTTCAAGGACTGCCAGTAGTTTATTCAACTTAAAAAACATTGACGTGGAACTCAACGTGGACGTGGACAAAACTGGTTATAAAATGGGGAAATAGAAAAGATTTAGAACCTAACACTTAAGACTCTGAGGTGAATTTAAAATCGAGGAATACTATGTTCTTAAAATCGTGTATATTAGTCTGTCTGCCTCTGTGTTTATCTCTTGTTAGAAAGGCAATAGAGACTTGAAACTTTGTTTCGTAGGATCCTATTGGTCCAATGAAAAACTCTTGATTTTGGGGTCAACAAGTAAAAGGGCAGTACGTCCGTCTGTCTATCTGTCTCTCGTTACTTTCTCTCCGGTCCTTAGATACTCTGTAGTATTAGTTTATTTTGACAAGTGTGAGCCGGTTCAATACCTATATCTCCCCGGCTCATGTGTGTTATATAGTGTATGTGTGTGTGGTTTATTGGCTGCAGAGGCCACTGACCATTTGAAGGCGTTTGGCCTTTCCGGGAGAGTGGCAAAGACTCCGAGCCGTGGTGTACTAGTTAGGAGTAGCTCCAGTTTAAAATTTTTGTTTATTAAGTGTTTGTTTGTTAGTTTTGCTGAGCTGTTTTCCTTCTGACATGTGCGGCTAAGTTTACGGCCCCTCACTGATGAGGTCCAGGAGATGAGTTGATTTTCTGCTGTCATCTCTCCATCATGCGTGGTCGCAGAGAACCTTCGCTTTTGCGCTCTGCTGAAGGACGGCCACCATGATGGACATTTCTACTAGTCAACATCTGTGATACCCTGCCCATATTCTTTATTTATTTGTTATTGTTATTGTTGCCATTTATATAGTTTATATTTTGTTATTTAATTTTAAGTTAGTTTTAGATATTATTTAGTTATTTCTTGGATTTCATTAGGAGCCCGCCCTTAGCCGAAGGATACCGGGTGGAATTGGCATTTCTTGTTTCAAATTATGGCGTTTCTAATTTTTGTATGCAGGTGCACCTGACGAGGATTGTTTGAGGTATACTACTGCAGGCACTTTTTATTTTTTTTATTTTTTTTTTATTTATAGTATATATTTATCTTGACTGGATAGGCCTATGCTGTGTCTTAGTAAATGAACCTGAGTATACTGACCACGGTGTTCTTTTTTACCTAGTTTTGTTTTGATCCGGCATCCCGTTCGCCACCATGGCGCGCGCGCTTCCCTGATGGTTTGCTGTGGGTGTGCGAGCGGCGATGTTCGGTTTCAAGTGACGTATAAAAAATAAAATAAATTAATTTTTTTCACCTGAATTTTTAAATGCACAACACTCCAATGTTACTAATTTGTAAAAAGAAACAACAAACAGTTTTTTAATCATTTTAAATCTGCTAGACATGTTTATGATTGCCTTTATTCCAGTACCACTTTTAAATCCATATACTGTATGTCTTGGTCTTAGAAGCAATGAAATATGAATCTTTGAATTAGTAAATACAAATCAAAAATTCTTTATGAATATTTAATATGAGTGTAAAAAGTCTGTTGCTTGGAAATTTAAAACCAGGGATTATGATCGTGACATATTGAATTTGTGAAATACTCTAAATTTACGTAAAAACTTAAGTGAAACTTTAGAAAATTTTGCATTTAATACAACAATGGATACGTCCTACATTTTTTGAGTACATTCGTAGGTAGGTGAGAATTACAAGCTGATATAAATTGTTTAAAAACTTCCTTAGTAATTGCTCTTTTACTTCCGAGGTTTTAGTAATTTTTTAAAGTAGACGGATTATTCGTACAGGGAAACAAAATTTTAGTAACCACCAATGAGATAGTAGGAATGCATATTCGAAATCTGGTATGACATAGGAATAGTACATTTTACGTTTAGAGAACGCCTGTTTATTACAAGTTAGAACTTTATACGAACAACGTTACAATATAATTTTCAATATTAATGAGCTATAAAGTTAAAAACAATCTTAGTTCCCGAAAAATTTAACCTTTCATGGTTTTAATACGGACAAAAATCCATAACTGACTTATTTTTAAATATTAAAATTATCTGCACAGAAAAACACGGTCTTAAAAAGGTAATAAACACCTGCGTATGAGTGTTTTAAAGCCTAAGGTCCGTGGTTTTATAAAGGCTTCAATAGATAATTTTTATGAGGATTTACTGATACATATCACATAAAATGAACAAAATTACAGTACATAACGAAATAAGGTATCATTGTATTAGGCTGATTAAAAAAGATTCGTCAATAAAAAATCCAGGAAACCTGTTGCATTTATATTCACTAAAGATTGACGCTCCTTATCGCAATTACATCTAGAAGATGTTTTAAAATGGAAATGAAAGGAGATTTGTAAAGATGTAACTTTAAAAATATATGTCAAGAACTATAGGTAGTAAATGTAAGGACCGGAATGAAGTAGATGCAATTTTATTCTGAAAATAAGATTTTAATTTCAGAAGAATCTGTTTTGCTTGTTTCATAATAAAGTGACCGTTTTTTATCGTTACCACAGGTATAGTATTATCTAAGCGACGGATTAACCTTGTCATTCACACGAATTTAGTTTTTAGATTTAGTTTAGTTAGTCTGTTTCTCCAATTATTACTTAAATTGCTAAAAATATTACTCTTGTTTACCAAAGGGTAATATATTTTTCAATGTAAATTTATTGATAAAATAACAATAAAAAACGTGGATTTATATCAATCCGCAACTAATTTAATATATCACTGATGGCAGATACATCAAAGGACTCCTTCCAACTACTCAAAACTAACACGGAAAGTGGGGGTGAAAATCTGTACGGAAATTAGCTTGCTTTTGGGGCAAACAGGACCGCCCACATTGTTTTGTGTGGACAAAATCTATTTCCCCAGCTTCACTTGCTGACCTTCGTAGTTTCGTATTTTGAAACAAACGCCTCCCACGTCTGCTTGAAGCTGAGAACAATAATTGTTTTACCTCTAGCTAATTATTAGCTAAAGGTACTTAACATGTACCTCATCTTCATATGCAACAAGACGGAACACGATTGTTTTTAACTTATAACATTAGTTAATTATAACATTTTTATAACATTTATTCTGTAAAAAATACAGGAAAGTGTATTTTTAAGTTCCAATGGAACCAACCAAATTTTGAATTGTGGTTTATGAATTTTTGAACTATCCATTTTGTACACAACTAGTAAATCAAATTGTAAATTAACTAGGAGAACATACATTTCTGGGACATATAGGCAAAAATCCAAATGATGGCGAACTAATTGTCAACTCGATATTGTACATATCTAGTCATGTGGATCTTTTACAAAGCTATCGCTAAATATTAAGAATGGTTTTAGTTATTTTTAGTCGGAAATCCTGAGATTGGTATCTGGTATACTGGGATGGGAAGAAGAGCTGACATGGGATTTTCTCATAGTTATCATTTTTTGACCTCAGAAATGCCAAGGTAGGTCTCTATATTAAGAAACCAAACTCCGTTAAAGTTTGCAATGTTCTTCGTATAGATCACTGATCAGGAATGATTTGTAAAGAATGAAGTCCCACAAGAGCTATAGTCTGAAGAATGGCTTGGAATATCGTACCATTCAAATTATTCATTACTAAATTGCAGCAATGCAGGTTTTGTTAGGGATTGTTTAATTTAACTATGACTTTGTGACATTTAACTTTTAATTACCAAAACGGCAAATTGCTGTAATTTTACCAACTATTCCGAGAAGGGCAAGCAATATATAACTTATTTATAATGTGCGTTTTTAAAGTGATCTTTATTAGAATTAGGATAATATTTTAAAGAGGGCCTTCTAAACCTGGTGGCAGAATTAAATATTGAAAAAAAGGTTTACATGTCAAACCTTAATTTTCCCCGGTACCGACTGACATTTAATTTGAATTAATATTAAAAGATTGTGTTTGACTGAAGATAGTGACAAGAAAACTTTCTGATGAACGTCAACAACAAAACGATGTCGATTCACGTGTAGAAAGAGGCGCAGCATTCCCCAAGAGACTCCAATTTCGATTCTTATCCAAACAGAGAATGCGTCAGAGAAGTGAGATTTAAGATTCACTCGTCAAATGTGACAGATGATGTTGGTTTGTAAGGGATGAATATTTCTCCTGATAAGAAGCTCCAGAGATTTTCCTCTAACAATATAAGGACGTTTAATTTTAATTGATGTTACTAATTGAGATTTAACATAATTGTTGGACTATATTATTGTATTTATATATATAGTTGATGATAGGAAAACAATAGAAAATCTACATCGGAATGAGTTATATATTCGAATGGCACAACACATCGTGTAGAGTTGAAAAAGAGTTCGTCATCTTTTGGATTTTTTGCCCTATGTCCCAGAATCTGTGAGTTCTTAGTCGATATTTATGTCCAAAATGGATGATTCAAAGTTTTATACCACAGTTCAAGATTAAGGTGCTTAGGTGGCATCTTGTAAATTAATAAATAAATACAGAACACTACCCACTAGTATATCTTTTTCGTAGAATAAAATTTCAAAAAATGTTATTAGTAACTAATACGTTATTAATTGTCATACTATATATGTAATATAGTAATTTTATGTTCCATCTTCGTACAGATAAGGATTTAGTTAATAAATAATTTTGTTCTTGTCAACTGACAGGCTGCCTACTTGGCCGTTGGTCTATTGTACCTGCAAAATGTGGCTAGAGTTCAGAGATGAACTACGGCAACTGAATTAGTCGTCTTATATCCCTACAAACCTAGAGAAATATTTGAAAATATACATTGATCGGTGTGAAACAATTTGAATACTATGATAAAACCCACTACTTAAATTAAATTTGCATTAGTGTATCCAAAATTGTATGTTTCTAACAAAATTTTGTGTATAATTTAGACTTAATTTATAACTCATGTTAGGCAAAATGGTAACCAATCACAATTTTCGTTTTTCAGTGAGTATTGCAGCGTATGATATTTGTAATTGTAACTGACACCACATATAATCTTACAATACAGTTTAACTTAAAACGGATAAATAAATAAAATATTAAATCATTTAAGTTTAAAAATTAGTTTAAAATTCATATGTTTCCAGACTCTCCAACCGACTATGCTTCCATAAAAAATTTAAAAATCTCATGGTCTGCTTCTCCCTAGATCAAACAATACTCATATTGTTTGAACTAGTATTAAGATTGAAAATCGCCTTTTTTAAATGGTCTAAAATAAACCTCACAAATTCTAAAGCTTAAAAACTTAGTGACGTGAAATACAGAGAAAAAAAGAGGGTTTAACAATGATTGTGGTAAATATTTGGCCTAAGTATTTATGTGGTGGTTTTATAATAATACGAGACTGAATCCCGGTGGAGCTACTTTTCAATAAGAAACATATAATACAATAATTATGCTACCCCTGTCTTTCTTTGCCAAATTTTACATGAACGAAAAACGATATTTGAAATAACAGTTTCGATTGTCTCTAGACACCGTTCGGACAAAAACTGTTTTCTACTGTTGTATTGTTAGCAGTTTCACGCTGATCCAACAAAATACAAGAATTTAATTAATGTAATCGTATTTAACTAAGCAGTTTCGAGCGACGACCTCGTGACCTCAAAGGTCGCTGTTTCCTTGTCTCCGTATTAATGAAGCTCATTTGCATCCAAACAAGAGTTATCTTTGCTGAAAGTGTAGTCAAGCGTTAAGGTAAACTGACCACTAACCTCCTTGGGCTTCTCCTTAGTCCGCCTTAGAGCTGTTTTGTCACTCGTTTTAGTATTAAGATATTCTATGGGTGATGAAAATAAGTAAAATACTTATACTTACAAATAGGGTAAAAATAAGTATTTTATCAACAAGGAGGATGTTATCCTGACAGCCTATTCTCATAACAAACCAGCATATGTTATGTTTAAAAAAATCGTAGTAAACGGTATTATCTGTTATTTTGACATTGCATAAGAATAGAATTATTATCTTCTGAAGTACGTAAAATGAAAACGAATGTGTTTGATATTAAATACTTCAAAAAGGTAAAGTTATCGTCTATCGGAGAAAAAGTACGTAGTTTATATCGTATAAGTGTAGCCAGATTCATTAAGAAATAAAATATTTTTATGTGTACAATGGTATGACACAAATACAGATAAATCCGTAAAAACTGTAATCTAAGAGACTCTGTAAGGTTGACAGCAGCAATATTGACAACACCTTACACAGATGTTCGACAAAAACGAAACGCTGGTTGCTGTCACAGACAAATTGTACACAACCACGTACAGTCTGTTTGATCGCAGAATCGATATTGGTTGACTGAAAAGAATGAACTTAATTATTATAACGTAATACTTATCTTTAAGCCTCAGTTTGCACCTAGGAATACTTCTGTAAATAACGCTTTAAATACAACTCATTACTTCAATTATTAACAACCTTTAATGTATATTATTGTAATTATTTGTTTGAACTATATTGACATAATTTTTGCTCCAGGTCAAAAATACCGAGCTCCAACTACACAATTCATTTAATATTTTTGTTAAGAATTAATGACAAAAATATAGTGTTTTAAACCCATTATAAATATAAAACAACTTTAATGAACAAAAACATCTAAATTGTAAAAACAAATATACCATTTACGGCAGATTTGTATTTTATGAGCATCGTGCTCTTATATAACAAGTACAGCTATTAATAAGGGATGTAGGCGTCGCACAACCAAATAAAGACCGACTATTTGACGAAAATGGCGTGTTTTAGTCCCAAAATCTCTTTATTTTTCGGCGATATAATTATCATTTACAGAACCAGCATTTGGATTTACGTAAGTCTAGTTAAGTACTATGAAATGTGAAAAAGCGGTTTGTTGTTTTTAAACTTTGTACACTTTCCTTTTGATCCCTAAAAAACAATCACGGCCATATTCCATTACAGCAGTACTGATCGCGAGAGAAAAGAAGAGACCTGGATTCTGGCCTATCTTAAATTTGCAGGCGCTACTACTAATATGTTGCCGCGCCTTGTTTCGTAATTCCATTATTGTTTCACTGTTCCATTGCTATGATAAACAATTCGCAGGGTTGGCTGTGGTGCGAAGCGCCTGAAATTACCGCGCGGCAACACACTAGTACACAGCTGTGCGCCGGCACGGGCCAGGTCTCTTCTTTTCTCTCGCCATCAGTAATCATTGTAATCAAGTAAGTTGATATGTATTTAGCATATGGTGCTACTTAGAAAAACAGTGTTAAAGTAAATAAGATTAATATGTAATGGTTTCTTGCCAGAAATATCGATGATCTCAAGACTTTTGATGCCGTTCATCGCTTTTTAAGAGAGACAGTCACGATTGAAACCATTATTAAATGAAGGGCTTTTGAAATAAAGGATGAAATAGAAGAACATATATTGCAAATTGTTGAGGGAACTACAGGAAAAAGCGTATAGAAAAATTTCGAGTGAACTAGATGTTAACCAAACTGCAACGTGTTGTAAGATTCACTCCAATGGCCTCCCGTTTCCCCTTAGTAAAGTCAAAAAGATGCCCTTACAAGACTACCCTCCAAGGATTGAATATTGTAATTGGGAATTTACAAGTCATATTGAGAATCTAAATCAACTTAAGAAAGTGTTATTTACAGAAGGAGGTACATTATCTAGAGATTATGTAATAAATTATAATATCATGGATACTTGGGAACTACAGAAATCCTAACGAATATTTGATTAGGTCTCACAAGCAGCTGTTTGGTATAAATGTCTGGTTTTGGAGATCGTTTGCTGGGTCACATATTCTGCCGCCCCGACGTCTCAATTGAAACATTTACCTAGAATTTTTAGAACAAAATTTCCAGATTTAGTGTATGGCATTTGAATTGCTACAAGAGAATACATGTGGTTTATACATGATGCGCAGATTTTATTTAAGTTACATTGTGACTGATTAACTCAATGCAACACACCCTCTGAAATAGATTGGGCGTGGAGGAACTTTAAATTGGTCAGCTGGATCACTGGAATTCATTTCATTCATTGGATTATTTTGTATGAGGTCATCTCGTCTACAGTAATAACAACAAGTCTTTGTTGCTGTAATCAATAGAAAAACCTGTATTTCAAACTTCATTTATAAATTATTGTTTTAAATTAATGCTACTACTTTAGTTAATCTTAGGTACAGTCATCCGATGTAGAAGAATTTATCCGACGGGGCAAGGAGGATGTGAAGCGTGTATTGCTGCCATGTATTGGCGCCACTTTGAGCAAAATAACATCTTAAAGTAAATTTAATGTAAAAATAAAATTTAATGTTCACATACATTTTATTTTATTTTAAAACAGCTGTTTAATATTCAATGACCAATAAATAAAAAAATATGACTTTGTTCTCAGAATTCCTTTAAGATAGCATAAACAGTGATAACTAAAATGTATGTAGTAATGTTATTTCTTAATTGATTTAAACAAGTATAACATCGTTAGTTTTGTAAATACATTTAAAATAAATAACTGTTCTTAGGATACGTAAAAATAGTTTAAATAGTTACGTAGGATTCATATGTTTTTAGATATTACAGTTTGAATATTTTAAAATTTTGACACAGTTTTGAAATGGAAAGTGATAATATGTATTTAAATTTATCAATGCCTCTTTGATGAGCTTAATATAAATGCAAAGTTTAATGTTATTTGCTCCGATGAGTTCTAAGGCATGAATGTTTTAACAATAAAAACATACGTATATACAGACAGACAATAAACGAAGAGAGATAAGACAATATGTTCATTGGAACATTTTTACTTTTCTTGTGTCTACTATCATATCCTGTAGTTGTGCCAAGCTCTCACGAAATACCCTGTATATAAAAACTATAATCTATCTATAATTTATATTGTTTTAAATGTATTACAAAAATGGTCTTCTTGCATAGACTATTTTAATTTCCACTTCATCTAATAGTGCAAAATCGTGTAAGCAGTGTGCAATCAAGATATAAGGAAAAACTAAACTATACACATATATAAGATCTTTTTATGTTATTAACTCCACTTATAGAGTTTTATATATATATATATATATATAATATATATATATATATATATACATACATTAAATTTGTATAAATTGCAATAGCCTTATTTAATTTCAATAGACATTGAATCTCAAATAGTACTTGCTCCACCGGGACTCGACCCCGGATCTCTCACTTGCCAGGTGAATGTGCTACCATTACACCACAGAGCCCTCACTTTTTACGATTCAATTATTTTGTATTTGGCCGTACCTGTCACATTGCATTTGTATATGAATTTCTTCACTCTTCATAAATTACGGTGTTTGAAGCGTAATGTATAAGTAAATGAGAGCATATTATAATATACTTGCATTGTTGAAACTTTCTATTAACCAAGAGTATTTTTTATAAACTTTTACAGTGTATAAAAAATATAAAAAATAACATCATTTTTTTTTTAAAAGAATTTAAGGTTTATTTTGATTCTATTGTGTCATTGGTAACGAGGAAAAAATGTCCTGGGTAGAGTCTCTCCTGTCCCTTTATTGACTGCAGAACTGAAATATTAATAAAAGTCACGCTTTGACTTCGATCAATACGGAGCGGAAAAAATTCAAATGAATAATTTAAAGGCAATAAATCTGTAGAACCGACTACAATAGAGTCCTGGTACAGAGTGATGTGTGCTGGAGGGTAGGAACAATGTGTGAAATGTTGAAGGTGACATGTAGCATGTTTCTGCTGCATTTTAAAATATACATTTTGACAACTATCCCATTTTGTTGTCCAGATCGTATTTACAGGACCATTTAATAAATACTGTTTTTTAAAAAACGTACTGTTTGAACTAAAATAACCAACTATGTACTTGGGTGCAGAATTACGACTACGTAATCTAGTAGTTTTGAGCTGTTTTGAATGATATAAAACAGTAAGTCGAAGTATGAAACAATTCAAATTTCAATGAAAACTAATAACTCAAATGTTTACAAAGTTCAAAATTTTATTATTTGGAATTTAATACCTGGAGATTAAAAATAATATTAAATTATAAAAGACTGTTGAAGTGGAGCTCTGAATGTGGAGTGCAGCCTTTACTAAGCGTCTAATATTTAATATGACGGAGTTTTGTAAGGCGTTTTTGAGACGTAAATGTTATTTCATTATTTAAAATGAGATCACGAAAAAGGTTTACCGCAATTTTACACTGTATGTTTGCGAGGTTGAAGCGGAACATTGCAAACATTAACTTTACAATAAATAAAGATTACGAAAATTCATGAAAAATATTCTAACAGGTATTTATTTATTACTCTCTGTTGATATTTAAGCGTTCATTATAGTGTTTAGATTCAAAATTTATTTGTTTAAACTCTACTTCAAAGTTATGTCACTGTCGCCAAAAATGTAATTATTTGACGTTAAATCGTACGTTGGTCACGTCAACCTTGCTAGAAGCTGACTCTTTGCAGTGAATCCTCAAGCCTCGTAAACCCACTAAATGTGACTGTTAGTCTTCTTACTACATAAACCTTCACCTTTTCCTTTTGGAATACTCTTGGTGACAAACGCTGTGAATTTTCTGTAATCGCGGATAGTCATTGTTCACGAACCTAGTATTTCGCAGAACTCTCAAACTTGTAGGTGTGTTTATTGTGTGTGTTTTACACAATTGTATGTTTGTCCCACTTGACAACCCATCACATTGTGTCTATCAAGAAACTCTCCAGCTACCAAGAACTTCATCATCTCCCAGGGACTTCATGGTGTACACTTTCCTGTATGGCATCCCTCAAACTCGATGAACTGTAGTGAACTTATTTCATTCTATCTAAACTCAACCCTTAGTTCTCGCTGGTCCTCCAGCCTTTGATTAATAATCAATGTTGCCTACTTAACTCTGGCTATTTTTATGGTGATATTTTTTAAATTGAGTTAGTTCTATTTCTAAACTTGTACTCTACATTTTAATATAATGTTCAATCCCATTAAATTGCCAATAAACTTAGCACACACAACCTTGAACCAATAATGGAGTTACCCTCCAATTTCATAGATGCAGCACACTAAACTGTAAATAAAATATTTTTAAAAATTTCGAAGCACAATAGTGACTGTATTCTTTTTCTTAGAACTGAGATAAAGATCCTAATTATAATGTTTTAAATAGCCTATAACATTCCTGTTATTTTTTTGAGGAAAGGCACTTAATAATGTAATACCTTGTACTGCAACTATATTTATAGATAGTTAGTGATTTAAAATATTAGGGTCTAATTAAAAAGCTATAAGTTATTTCATTATATAGGAATACTCGTCACTAACTAATACTGTGCCTCTAGCCTCGACCGAGGACTGTACCAGGGGATACTGTTAATTGTTTTGGTAACATCAATCGACACAGGACGCTCGCCCACGCAGTCCCTTGAGACTTGTTATTAATTAATTACAACTAACAATTATATACTTATATATGTACACTTTACTGACAACAGCAGGTTTATTTTTTTTCAAAATTTAACAGACACATCTGTCATAATATCTTCTACGAAATAAATTTGGTTATTTATCAACCTTAGAGTATTTAGAAAAAAAAAACAATATAAATATTCCTGTTCATACGTCTTTATTAAACAAACTATATTTGTTAAAAAAAACTGTATACCGGTATAAGTAAACTCTTTATTGTAGTAATACAGTTTTTTACAATGTTATCCTTTAAAATGGTCTTACAGATACCTTGACCTCAAGGTTATTTGTACCCTGAACTCAGAATTAGACAATTTGAAAGTGCTAAAAAAGCACTTCCTTGATAGATAACATACTATAAACACACGATATATGCTTTTACACGTCTAAAAATTTCTGTAAAGAAATTCAGGGCAGAGATCCACCTAATGGAGCTTGATTCAAGAGAAGTGAACAACGTCGTCTATGGTTCGCTGACTTCTTATGGTTTACTGATGTCTCTAAGAAAAGAGAACGGAATGCGGTGGTTTACACCTTGTCCCAAGTGATCATGCAGAGAAAGCGGCCAATGGATCTTTGCTATTTAATGTTTCAATCATAACAGTGACCGAGACTTTCTGGCTGGAGGTCATTGACCTTAGCATGAAAGTTTGATATATCATTATCACACTTATTTGTGGAACTAAATAACTTTAGTTTTTATCCTGACATCTGTTTATTACACTGTTGCTTCATTATTATTTGGTTACGACAGAATAGGTTATTATGACTTAATACAGTACTTGTGATTTATAACCTAAAGAAAAAATTACATGTGCTCTGGAGTTCTTATATAAGCCATGCTATTTGCGAATAAACTATCACATGAATATTTTAATACCCAAAAATTGGCGAAAAAGTATTAAAAAAGTTCAAAATTGGATAAATATGTGTCATTATTCATGCGAATAAAAAATAATGAAATTTTTAAAAATTGTAATGACAAATTCTATTTATAGGTTATTTGTAAATCCTATAAAAAATAAACTATCAATATTTCATTTACAAAATATATATTCTGAGTAGACAGGGATATCTTCATACACAATCGTTTTATGAAATTTTTTACATAATATTTAGAAATTAAATTTTGGATAAAATATTTAAATCGACCTCTAAGAACGAGTTGTCGACTAGAGGTCGATTATACTAGATATGCATACTAGATACAGTAAGAAGATATTCATACTATCTCAGTAAGAATCACCACTTTCGGCAATTTATACTCTTATCTATAATTCTCTTTTTCAGCTTCTTTCATCAAATTACGTGCATTCCTACAGTGTTATTTGTACGAAAAGTATTCGTATGTTTTAATACCCGCTGAAAATTGTTGTATAATAATAAGCACGAGCTATTGTGTTCCTAATAATGTTAAAATTAATATAATGCATTTTTAGCCTCAAATTTTCAATGTACATTTCAAAGGTCGGCCGTGACTGTGACCTTAGCACATTGATCAATACTATCGACCCTGTACTGTATTGACTCTCCCACTTACAAGATCCTTACACAGGCCAGTGGCCATGAGGAAGGGCCGAAGGATATCGACCTCTCCTGTTAAAAAATAAAAAAGTAGCACTTTCGCCCTTGAAAGTGTCCTTAATATAAAAATGTTGGTAATTTCAGAATCTACCCATTGGTTTCACTACAAACACCTAATACTCACCGATTTCCAAAATAAAAGTTTCTGGTTTATCAAAAGTTCTTAAGTGTTTGTTCGAATGATTTTAAAAATAACGTATTAGAGCAAAACAATTCAGCATGTAGTTGCATGGCGCTTACGCGGCGGAAATCGGGGTCGGGGTGCATTGTTTAAGTGGCCCGCCGCATCCGGTGTGTGGTAGAATAAACAATAGTTAGCCTATAAAGCACACGACTTAAATAGTTTTGACTTTTATTTAATTATGTCATAAACAGTGATAATATTAGTTAACACAGCAATAATTTCTGACGTATAACATGTGTTCATTTAAATTTGTACGATAAATATTATATTTTTAATACAAAAATTTGGAAAATAACTACATTTTGATCATTCACACACCAAATTCTACAATCAAAAATAACATATTGGAGACTATGTTGGATTAATTTTTTCCACACTAAACTTAGATCTAACCCAAATTCCAAATTATGTACACTATTGAAGTCCTTTACATGAAGGATACAAACTTATAGTGTTCATTTACTCACAAGGATACTGATGTCTAATTATTTTGTGCAGCAAACTGGAAATTAAAAAAAAAAAAAAAAAAAACAAAGATAGACCTATGCTAGTATGTTTTGTCTATCCTTGTGTTTCATTTACTGAAACGTATAGTAATAACTAAGATGGCTACTACAAATATTTAACTGTATGTTTTAGTATTGAGTTACGTAACTTATAAAAAAGATCAAAATAGCTTTCTACCTTGAATCAAAAATTTAATTATATTCGGAACAAAATATAATAACTTTGCTCCTAATATATAAATTCTTCATTCACTCCGCGGCCTGCTATAACCGCACACATGATCATGTATGCGGCTCTGACGTCATCTCTCACTGCGTGTTGCGATATTCAAGAGCAATTTGTGCTGTCAGCCATCTTGAATATCGTCCCATAAATACAATTTTAAACTTCAAACATTTGTACTTCAAAAATTTGGTTGTAGAATTGTGGAAGATGTCTCATAGTTAAAATATTATTAATACTAACTGTAACGCTTTTTCAGTGATGTTATTGGTTATATAGAAAAGATTAGTCTATTTTAACATTTACATATTCCAATAACATATACATAAAAAACTAAAATGTTTTAAAGCATATTAACACACAACAATTTGGTGATTGGTATTTATCATATATTAAAAACTACTTTTTCCATAATTTTAAAACCAAATATAACAACATAAAATATTGTGAAGTATTTTATGTCAGCTTGGGTACACTCATTAAACCAAGCTGTTTCAAGGTCCCTTCCATTTGTATAAACATTTGAACGCAGTGTATAGCAAGTGGCCATTAAAATGTTGTAATAAATGTGGCTCGAGAGGGATTGTACGAGGAAAACCTGTTTCTTGAAATTGTAACTCTTACTTTGATCACTCCCCAGACACATAAATCTTGCTGAACCCTGACACATTGCAGAGGTCTGACATTGTTAGAACGAGGTCAAGTGATGTATAGATATTGGCCACATATCGATTATCGGTAACCAGCTACAGTAGTCTGGTTCTAGATGGTATAAAAGCAGGATAGATATATAGGCTAATGTTTCTATCCTGTTTATTCCTGTTTCCGATGAACACAAGAAACGCATAAAAGCACGTAAAAGACGTATAATAACTAGTAATAACCACAATGGCTATGTACCATTTGACTCAAATAGTACTTCTTATATAATTTTTTAAGAATTCGAATGAGTGACCATCCCTTTGAATTAACACATAATATTAAAAATTGTGCATTAAAATAATAACACGATCAAGAATTTTTGCTACTGTTATGTGTTTTTACAACAGAAACGTTTCAAAAATTATGTGTTCTATTTTTAACGTCTATAATATCAACATACACTAAAGTTCCATTATTATTCAGATGCATAAAAAAGTTATAACAACATTTTATATAAAATAAAATGTGGTGTTGCTTCAACCTAGACCACATACAGCCACACATAATGCCTATGGGTCTTACAAACAAGTTTAATATTGGATCTATAGAGTAAAGACATTTTTGGGGACGTTAGGATTTACATGATGGTTAAAGCCTATGTCGCAAAAATCAAAATTTAAATAAAGAAAGCTTACATTATACGTCTATATTACAATAATGAAGTGATAAAATTAATATTTACTATAAGATAATTTATTTGGAGAACGTTAATCACTAAGTAATCTCAGGAATTTTAAAATCTGTTTAGTAGTAAATATGTTTTATTTACAAATTGTATTATTTTGTATAATGATAATTACTGAAGAAAAATTTTACTTTATTTTATTTAACATGTTTGGAATAACCACGTTTGATTAAAATATAACTCAACATTAATAGTTATGTAAATGTATTATATTCCTTCCACGGAACATTTATAGCCGATATGTGTGAATGACCCCACCGTGGACTATACCTATTTAAGCTATCTATTAGACGTGTATTTTATTTACCATTAAATGACCTTCAGAATGTACCCGAGCATATAATTTAATAGTTCATACAATTACACCGTACGGAACGAAAATAAAAAAACGTTCTCAATATATTTTACATATCTGTAATTTTTTAATATTTTTAATCAGTTTTGGGATTTTAATAATTTTAAATACATTATAGACATGTTGACATGTATGTATTAAACAATCAAAAGAAGTCCTTATAAAAGTAATGGTTCAATATAGCGTCTGACCTAGAATAACGCTAACTGAAAATGTACATCAGTAGATTCAAAAAAGGTTCTCCATAACTATGAGCGTTTAAAACTACTATAATCTTTCTGCAATATAGTAGAATCGTATGTGTTTATGTAGATGTTTTTGTTTAAATAGCTGCTATTTTATACTTTTTAAATTGCAAGTTACTGCTGAATTTGGAAAAATTCAAGCAAACTGGTAATAATTTTTAGAATTGATACCTTTAAACCATTAAGACAAATTTGGTTTTGTGAATCAATTAATCGTCCTGGAGTCTCTAGTGAACTTAGGGCGGCGTAGGTATCTTCAACGTCTACAACTGAGGGCGATTGAAGAAGGTTAATAGATACAGGTACGAGTACTTATTTTTATAAAATAAAAGATTATTTAAAGCCTGATTAACAATCAAAATAGATATTTCTTATTTCGTTTTTTTACTGCAGATTCAGTCTTGCCTTGTACAATACTGAATAAAGACTCGCTAAGTCCGATATAATGTGTTAAATGGTGACAACATGTGTTATTACCATGCAGGTTATAAGTCAAGTTATTTTGTTCGGTGATTTACTCTATGCCAATATAGGAAACTAATTTTAAATTATTGTTTTACGTGATCTAATGGTGTAGGTTTTGTGGTGGTCGCAGCGCGCGTAGTCTTTTTGGGTTTGGGCTTAAATACTCACCCCTGAAAATTACCAAGGTCCTCCAGAGATCGTATAAACCAAAATGATCACTTAAGCCGCATGGAATTTTTTGGTAAAAGGGTATCCATCTATCTATTATATTATTTACATAGAGGACTTGGGTCAGTGTTGTGAAAACCTTTCCCAATCATTTAATTAAATTCATTCTCATTTTTCATTCCACATATGGGAATGTTGCTGTATATATATATATATATTATGTATATATATATATTATGTATATATATATATATATATTATGTATATATATATATATATTATGTATATATATATACATAATATATTATAATATATATAGCAAATTTATGACATAATTTGCTAATTAAAAAAAGTCAGTGATAACACATTGGTTAGTAGAGTAAAACGCCGCCTACCGCATCAGAATACGACGATCCAGTCAGAAATGGCAGCGCATAATGTACTTCACAATGTGTACCTAAAACAAGCCGCCATTTCTGATTGGATAAACCTTTTGAGATGCGGTTGGCGGCATTCAACTCTACTAAGTGAGCTCTTTCAAATGAGGTATCACTCGACCCATGCTTCAATTTAAGATTTCCATGTTTTCCTCTGTGGGCCGTCCCCCCATGGTTGGCATGTCATGGTAATAGCAAGGAAAAATAGTTTACATAGCCATATGGCACTGTGCAAAGTTTATAGATGTTATCTCCTATGGTTTTTAAAATATTAAGCCGTACCCATACTTTTCAAACACCCTGTATATATATATAATATATATATATATATATATATATATATATATATATATATATATATATATATATATATATATATACATATAATATATAAAATAAAATAAATTTTGTGAAACACTTTGTGTTGAAAAGTAATACATCACGCCCTACACACAACTAAATAAGGCCGAAAGTTATTATTGCCATATTTCCAGAAATAGTTTCCAATTAAAAATCCTGTAAATGTATCTTTATATGTTAGTTGAAGACGCTCAATCTAGAGTCGTTAACATCATGTTTCTTATAAAAAAACTCACGAGGTAAAATATGCAACACTTTGTAATGAAACTGTTATTACTGTAAATGACGTTAATTAAGGACTTGTCACGTTTGTGTAGGTAGCAATCAGTGTACAATTCAAATGAACCCTTAGTAAGCCAGGTGACAGAACAGCTTATACTGACGAGAGTCTTAATGGGGTAGTTAAGTAAGGGAGATTTAACAAAATGAGAGTGCTGTTAGATTTTCTGTTTTAGTTCACAATTCAGTTCGTATATACTAATAATATACCTAAACATATAATAGCAAACTTGAAATATTTTCCACTCACTTTATTTATTATTATAATTAGGAAAAATATGTGTACGGAGGTAAATCATAGTAGATTTCCTGTTTAATATGGTTATCATATAATGTTAAATTATATTTTCTTTTGCTCGTTTACTTATACAACATAAAATAATAAGTAAAGTATATAATATTGTTCATCATATAACATTAAACCAGGTATTTTTATGTAGACATGTGTATAAAAACATTATATTTATTAACCTCATCTTCTAATTATGGTCCATGTGTGATTGCCCTTCCTTCACATAACCTAAGGAACTAGGCTGGTGTCCCGTAGTTGCGCCATAGTGAGTAGCCAGTATTCTCAACGCCTATACTAAATAGTGCTAGTCTGTCTGTTAAACACTTGCTTATAGCGTGATTCTGGATAGCGCTCTCATGAGCGTCTGAAGTGTCACTAGTAGTGTAGGCAAACCACCATCACAAGGAGAAAGTCTGTCGAGAGAATATCCAGAGTTTTAGGAGACGCGGCTATGTTAGATGAAGTAGATGCCATTGGTTACATATCCGCGGATCTGCAATTGGCGACTTCTTCCAGTAACCATTACTGGAAATTTTCCAACTGTTCCACATTCTGCCTGCCTTAGTATGCTGTTTTAAAACATTTCTCTTAAGGTAGTGTGGGTAGCCCGACCTGCCATCAGAGGAGTAAAATCATCCTCAGGCGGGAGACCACGAGATTCTGGTAGAACTCTGTAAAATTATTACGGATATCCAGATAGATGACTTTAAACACACGATATATGATTTTACACGTCTTAAAATTTTCTCTAAAGAAACTTCAGGGCTGAGATCTACCTAATGGAGCTTGATCCAAGTGAAGTGGACAAAGTCGTTTATGGTTAGCTGACTTCTTATGGATTACTGATGTAGAAGTAATTAAGATAAGAAGTAATCCGTTCCCTTTTCTCTAAGAAAAGGGAACGGAATGCGGTGGTTACACCTTGTCCCAAATGATGATGCAGAGAAAGCGGCCAATGGATCTTTGCTCTTTAATGTTTCAAGTTTACATCATTGTTGCTATAGATTATTTTTAAAAGAACCTTCATCTGAAGGGTGGAGGCAGGACTATAATAATTCTCACTAATAACCAGATAGCTTTGAAAGCTTTGCACTCTTGTGTGTTGAGCTCCTGCCCGATGCTTTCTCGAACGTCATCTGTATCACAACCATTCTGACAAATGTTGAGTCTGTCGTTGTTAGAACTATTGCAAACTGAGTTCACACTGAACCGACAAGATGTGGATGAAAAAGTCAGTCCTTCATCACTTCAGGTTAGGTGAATTGAGGTTAGGTTAGCCAATAACCTCACGGTCTAAGATATCGGATTTAGATCTGAGTTGATAATAGCGTTGGTTCAAATCCAGTCTACGGCCCGTAACACTTCTTATCGGTACAATCCACCTCGTTCTTGGCCAGTGTTCCATGAGGACGGAGAGAATAGGACTTAAAAGGGATCTACCTCTCCTGTTTCGTAGTATTAAATCTGACCTATATCAATGAGCAGTGGTTTATTTTATTTGGTTACAATAGGTAATTTAATCACTGGACACGGCTATTGGCTATCTGAGGAAACATGAGCATCTCTAGAAATAATACGTATTCATAGAGTAAAATAATAAAATAAAACAAAACTTCAGAATATTTGCTTTGACCGCTCTGAGTTACCTATGAATCACATTGTTAACTATCATACTGTGGACAGTACATGATCCATGTTTTCAGTTTTATAGGACTCCTGAAACTGGAGACTGCAACGTAACTGATATAGTTTGTAATCTCACTAATATATAGCCGCATGTGCAACTCACTCACTCACGTATACAAATTCTAACTTATTTCTAGAAGAGCTAGGAACATTAAATTAGCACGAATATGGATAAATTGGCACGAGATTTTGCTCTAGCGGTCAAACCATTGTTATTACCTCAAATCTAGTTTTTGGGTGATTTTAGCCAATTATCAGATCTACAAAATAGATATTTTGTTTTCTTCTCATCTCGAATTTAAGTCGAAAAACGGTCTGTCGGATCTGATGGTAAAATCGTTAGTGCGGAGTGAAGTTATCTTTAAAAACATTCCAGTGTTTTTTACACTATTTTACTCCGTTAAGCTATGAATTTTCGTGGTTATTTGTGTTTAAAGGTTTAACTGTGGCCGATCTAGAGATTAGAACACAAATCCTACCCAATATATTTATTGATCTTTGAAAAAGATATTTTGGTATTTCCACGTATCTTTATATGTCGTCCTGAAAAAGTCAAAACTTCCGTAAATACTTATCAATACCGTAACTTAAAATATTAATTTATGTTATTATACTATTAAATGTAATCGTATTAGATTCGGTTACGAGATTAAATTAATTTTTATATGAAACAAATAATTGATAACATATAATTTTGCGAAGCATTAGCGAAGTGTAAGCGAATCGTTACTAGTAGATCGGGGACAGAATAAAGTTTATTATATTTCCCGGACATGGTTTAGAAAGGAATCATTATTAGTAGATAGGGACAGAGTAACTTTTATTTGTGTTTCCCTGAAATGACAGAACATAAGGTAATCATCACTAACAGATAGGGACAGAGTAGATTGTATTTATGGCTGAGCGTAATTGAATCATCACTAGTAGTTAGAGACAGAGCAAATATTTTATTATGATTCCCGGAAATATGGGTGAGCGTAAGCGGATCATCACTGGTAGATAGGAAAAAGTAAATTTAATTTGTGTTTCCCGGCAATAAATCGTCACTAGAAGATAGGGACAGAGTAAATTTTATTTCTGTCCACCTAATAGTTGTAATAATGTAAAAATTTTCAAGATTTAAAATTGTTCTTAAGCGTTAAAAATAGAGACTTACCAGTAAATCTGATATAAAATGTTTATTTCATTAATATGTAATACAGCAACGATGAAATATTCAAAACTAAATTTAAAGATCGTTTAAAACAACAACTTGTAGTCCTAATTTAACACTTTAGGGTATAACTACCTAAGTATTTTTAATGTACTTTTATTCATTTCACATAAATACGATATATTATTAGGTTTTAAGATGAATTTAAAAGTGCTATATTTTGCTCAGACTCGTTTTAAAATCGCTAAGTATGAAAAAAAACACATCGTTACAAGATGATTACTAAATGAGTATTTCAGAATAAATCATGCGTTTTATACAATTTTATATTTTAAAATCTGAAACAATACTGTTTAATTAATTTATTATATGAAAAAATCATTGAATCAGTGTCCGGAGAAAACACAAACTGCCAGCATTAATTACGGCATCAATAACCTGGAGGGAATTTGATGCATCGTTATACTTTTTCACCCCGCTCATATCACTCAGTTGCTAATGGACTTTTTTATTACATTAACAGCTGTTGTTCTAATATGAAACGTTGTAAAAGTAAAGTTTTTACCTCTATAGATCTTCTAATATATTACGAGTATAAAAAGCATGTAATCTATCTATGTACTATTACAATACGTACTATCTAACAACTTTCAGGCATTGTAGTATAGTTTATAATTTCTGGTAGTTTAGTAAAATTTTGATGTGAAACACGATTTTAAAATATTTTAGACTGAATAAGCTGTGCATATTGCTTAATTAGAATGTAAGCAAACTATGAGTATAGAAAGTAACTTGCACTCATGTAATACAACTATATCAATAATCAAGAATAATTTCTTTTCCTCAAATGAAAGTTTGAACAATACATTGCTTACAATAATTCCATTCTATGCCAAAAAATTAACCCACACACAAAGGGGAAAACAATAAGGGCCTCAAAGGCAACCTGTTATGAGGTTCCTTCATATTTAATAGCATAAGCTGCTGTCATTAGAATTAAATAATGGTACTATATCGTATGGACGTGTATACTGTATACACAAAAATACACCGTATGGCGTTTGTCTTTCAATTAAACACTTTAGTCAAGATTATTATGGTATTCACTGAATTCGCGATTCAATTTTAAATTAACCAATTGGATTGCACAACTGAAGGTTAAAAATAGGCTTGTCGGTGTTATCTCAACTGACAATTTCTGGTACTTTGAAAGAAGATAATCTAATATACAGGAATCAAAATCAAAATCAGGCGTTTGTTAAGCTTTTTTGTGGTTTATTATTTTAAAGAAAAACCGTTACTTTTAGTGACACAAAACTACTAGAAATTTTGATATAGCTAATCAAAACTAATGTATTAAAATTTGTCTAGTTTAAATCATGGAAATAATATACACAATAATAATTAGTATTTTGTATTAAACAGCAATAAAACTGACGATTATATTTGACAACTATTGTAAACCAGGTAAAATAAAATGTTGCTAGTCGCGAAGTGATATTACAGGTCAATGAGCTTTACTGACAAGTTGAGGCAATTTAAGTTAGAAGTTAAGTGCGGGTTTCAATCGTCCATGGTGCATGTTGTCGAACGTTAGATCTCTCATGTGTTTCTGAGTGCAATGTTTGATTTACTAATGCCGCAACATCTTATAAATATAAATTATTGGCATCCCATAGACGGTAAAAATCTGATGTTACATATACGTCATAAGATATGGGTTGTGTTTTTGTAATCGGAAAATTACTATCTTTATTTTATTGAGGAACCTTGTTCTGTTTTAACACTTATAATGGGTTGTAAATATTCAGCAAAATCTGTTATGTAATCACTAATGTAGAACTTAAGCGCATAGAAATCTTTATCTTACTACATTTCCTCAATCAGTGTGCCGTATATCAGATAGTTCTCAACATTTATATAATATCCATGTAATTTGGAACATACATGTTGCAAATAAGTGTTAATATATACATACGAGAAACATGTGGAATAGCATAATTTACTATTTTAAATATATATGTAATTTTGTTTAATTTAGAATTTTAACAAACACTACTGATAAAACTATGTTTACGTAAAGAAAACCATTTTAATATTTTTTGTTACATAAATAATTGTAGGGAGATGAAAGGGTATCATTAGTGGAGAAAAACGCGCGATTACACAAGTTTACCCCCCAACGTTAATCCCCTCTCCCAACGAAAGCATCATAACGTACCTTTATTAGAGAATCTCATATTAACGCTGGAATAAATCATAAATAAACTTATACGCGTAAGTTTAAATTATGCTGGGAAGTCTCAAGCGGTTATCATGAGGAGTTATGTTTGATGGCTAAGGGGGAAGAAAACTCTTTCACACCTGTTCGTCTTTTTATTCATCGTCTAACGTAAATAAAGAACGTTATGGCTAGAAGTATTTCCTTTTATATCCGTGATAGTGGAGCACTTGGCCCCATTTATTGGCGAGATATATCATCAATTCACTGTGGATATATGGGATTTTCAGAGGCGTGGATTTCTCTTATAAACAGAGAACGTTTTGAGTGCAAGATTTCGTTGTTATGTTTTAGTTTTTCATCAGAAGTATTGTTATACATCCCTTTTTTTGATTTGATGATTTATCAGAGACAAAATACGACTCTGATCATCCGAGCGACTTTTGACCCTTTAGCATTATGTTATTGGCAGGTGAGTTGGTGCGGGTGTTATTAATGTGCTGTGGCATAAAACCAAACGATCTACTGCCCTCAATTTTGATTGCCTGAGATATATTCTTTTACATATGTGCCTAAAAATATTGGTGTTGTTAAATCAATGATTTACCATAACACCAATTCTCACCCATCAGAAAAATTGTTACCTGACAGATTATCATTAATTCTGTAAACATTGTGTTCAAAGTAATACAAGAATGTTAATAGCAATGAAAGTTTAGATTCAGTTTTTCGTACCCCTTCAGATGGACATCCGCGGCGTTCTCTCATTGGCCCAGCCGTATCCAACTTGAGAAACAATAGCCCTATCAGATCTGACGTAACTGCAGTACACAAGACAAGTTCTCATCAATTCAAGGCAGTGAACCGCCTTCCTAATAATCTAAAGTTACCAGTACTAACTTGCCAAAGGAATACATATTCGTATTTATCCTAACTTTTTCACAATCTAATTTAAAATTAAATCCAATATGTATTTCCCAAAAATATCATTTTATTTAAGTTTTAAATAACAAAAATCAACCAACGTAGCTTTAAAAACGCTACAGTGTACCCAGACTATTTTTGTTCGCTAGTAAACCAGATTCATACTGATTGGTTTTTATACTCCAACAGAGTTAGTAGTTCTGTATTGTAGGACTAAACTTATTAAGAACTCCTTCACAATAATGAAGAAAGATTAATTTAATTGCAGTATTGTAAATGCATTAAAATATATAAATTATATGTAGAATTAGGTTTTATAGGAAGTTGATTAATCCTTGTAATGTCACAAAAAATGTCAAAAGTTTAGCCAACCATTATACAGGGGTTAGCCTGAATGACCATTACTGAAATTTTTGCAACTGTTCCACATTCTACGATAGTATGCTGTTTTGAATATTCCCTCTTGGGTATCGTGAGTTGAGAGATTTGATCCACATTTTATAGAACTCCTGAAACTGGAAACTGGTTTGATGACTCCAACGTAACTGGGTTTATATTACGCATAGAATATTATAATATATGCTTTTAGAACGGTAACTGTCACAAAAAGGTCAAAGTATTTGGTAATTTTTTTTTTAAATCACAGCTCAGCTCGTTGGTATGTCATTTCGTTTTCTACGAGTATATGATGGCCGCTCAAACCTAAAAAAAAACAACCAGTGAGTTATTCATGAACGTAGAGAAAAAAAATAAGAAGTGTTCTGTATTAATGATAACATTTTCTAAACTTTTATTATTTTTAACGAGTTTTGATACATTGCTTAAGAATGTAAGTCCTATGATAATGAATTAATAATATTTCAGCTGAAACAAATCGACATACATCTTCCAAAAGAGCCAGAAGCACTAGTTCTAGTTGTTCTTGTAAAGTAATATTTATTACAATTAATAAGTGCAATAATCTCAAATATCTTTCTGGACATAGCAAGAAAGAAAAATATAACAGTATATTAGTATTAACATTAAATTTGAAATATTTTAAAGTTATACAACCAATAATAATAATGGACATTTTTAAAGATTCAACATTGTTCTTAAGGATCTAGAATAGAGACCCACCAGTGCAATAGAGTCAAAAATATTTATTTTGTTAACAATTGTTTTGATTTATATGTATGCAGTAACAATAAATATTCTATAATAAGAATAATTTGTTTGATGATAATTTAAAATACTATTAGTAATCTAATTTTATCATTTTATGATATACTGTAATACTCTTATTCATCAAAGTGATATTTTTCCAATGATCATTTTAAAACTCGCTAGGGATCACAGAAACAAACGACATATCGATAAATAAAGATTGCGAAATGAGACTTTCAGAATAAATCATGTGAGTAAAATCATGTTTGTAGAAATGTTTAGATTTCCAAATCTGAAACAATATTGTTTAATTAATTTATCCGATAAGAAATAATTTATTCAGAGAGCCCGTAGAGAACATAAACTGTCAGCTGTAATTACAACCTCAATATCCTGGAGGGACTTTTTCACCCCGCTCTTAACACTCACTTCCCTAATGGATTTTTTTATTACATTAATAGCTGTTGTTCTAAAGTAAATGGTTCAAAAAATTACGGTTTTTACTTCTTTAAATCTAATATATTAGAAGATGTGCATGTAAACTCTCTATGTAGTGTTACAATACTTACTATATAACAACTATCAGGCACTACAGTAGAGTTTAAAGTTCTGCAATAAGTATTTAGTAGGAAGTAGATATGAAGAGAGAGAAAAATCAAAATCTATACAAAACTCGAAAGTATTTGTATTATTTTGAATACACTCAATACCAGTTATGGTTGAGTAATATAATCGTACAACTATAGAACGCCGTACTGAGAATGGTAACACGGTCTACTATAGACTTATTTCAATACAGTATAAACTATAACATGTTACATTATTGGAATCAGTATAATAATAATAGAAAAAATTACTAAACATACGAACACACTAGTTGTATGTGTATAAATGTAAGTAAACATTTTGTAATTTTTTAGTACACCAGTTATATTCTTATAATAATGCAGTATAAAATCAAATCACAGTTATAAAAATTTGGTATAACGAAAACGCTCCCAACAACTCAACCTTGAACTCCCATAAGTAAGTACACATGTTGGAGTTAACACCATTACGTAACTCAAATAGTTTCCTGAGAGTGAAGCCATAACTCTTCACCTAGTTTGAAATCACACACCCGCGTGGAACATTGAACATATGGAGTATAATTAGGAAACTGATCACATATCATCACAGTAATCACTGACTATGCAAACACATATGCGCCTATAAAATGTTGTCTCAACCATGTATTATTACACTGCACTGAAAATATAGAAATTAATTTCTTACGAGAGAAAAATTGTATGTTTATTTTCACAAACTACTTTGTTTGAAAATCCACTAAGCTATGCATTTTACATTAGTAAAAACGTTTTTCTGTTTATCGATTCCCTGCTTAACCTATTTTTTTTAATAAATAATAAGAACATAAGAACCCAATAAAAAATGTGTCAAAAATAAAAACTGTTAAAAATGCCTATGCATCTGCAATATATAATACCAATATATACATAGACCACATATTAATAACATTGCAAATTATCCAAATGTTTAAAACGGTCAAATAATAATTTTAATATTGTTTCAAAAATAAGCAAGGGAAAGGTGTTCAAGTTAAATGAAAATGACAATGTCAAGCTCACTCAGAGAAAGGAACAGAGGAATGGAACGTGATTCAGGGACCTTTGAATTTTAAATTAAAGTGTTTCCAAACAGAGACACGTCAATAATACGTAGATTAAAATAGAATTTCAAGAATAAAATTATATATATATATATATATCTTACGTTCTGTGGCAGTTCAATATGTTGTATACAGCTAGGAGTTATCACACAATGTTGATATTTTACTATAGTTTGTTACACACACAAGTGTACAATATAAGATATTTAATGTAAGGAAGTTCCTTTATGTTAATATACATTTCGATTTTGTATTTTTTATATATAGTGTAGGTTATAATTTAAATAAAAACCTGTATAGTTATATATATATATATATATATATATATATATATATATATATATATATATATATATAGTTAATATCAAAGTTTTGTACATTAAGGAATGATAGAAAACCCCTTAGACAAATAATATTTATAATTAAATGTTTTGCAAATAATAATAGCGTATTGGGATAAAAATATTAATTTGATCATATGAAAAAATAACCCAACACTGCAAGATAGTCAAAGTTATAGCAAGATCTGCTCAAGTAAAGTTTTCAATTTTAATTTTAGTCAAACTTTGTTTACAATATAACATTAATATTCAAGAATCAGAAAATATTTAATACATGGAGATTTCAAGTTCTTAGTAAATATATTTTTAAGGAATGTAGTTTTATTACAGATTTCACTTTGAATATGTGCCAACAGTAACACGAAGTTACAAACGAGGTACGAGGAAGTGACAATAGAGACAAAGTCCATTTTTTAAATTAAATTGGAAACATTATTTTATTTGACAGTTTAACTTTTAGTACGATTATAAATTTGAGCAAATAAGTTAAGATTAATTTAATTTATTTTAAATCAAAAGATCTTTTCTCGAGAATACTTTTAAAAAGCAAGAGGACCAAGAAGCAACTAGAGATTAAATCTAAATATTTCGAACGTTATAAAAATTATTTTATTAACTTCTAATATTTATTTTGTATTTTTAACGGACTCTTGTTTACGAAATATATTTTAAAGTAATTCGAAAAAAGTATTACCATGTTTATATACACCAATAAGGATTGTTGGATGATTTTAAAACTCTAAACCAAAGTGTAGACAAATTATTAAAAACAATATGTATAGAGATTCTGTGAGTTGTTTTTTGATATCTCTACAATTATAATCATGCAAAGAAAATATAGCAAGAACAGATTAGAAAGAGTGCGAAAGTCAAGGTATTTTATTTCCCGCAGCGTTGAATACTTAGTGCTTACTGCAGCCCTACACTTGTAATACGTGGGCGGGAATACCTAATAAATCCACGTGACTGACTTTCACAGTCCTAGTTAGCCAAACAAGAGCGAAGCTTATAACTCGACGAGTTGGCAAATCCATGTATTTCTGCCTGTATCCGCAAGATATCTCGAAAAAGAACTGACCTATAGACTTGAAATTTTGCACGAGCCTTCATTTTTATATAGGGAAAAAATGAGTTTGATGATGGTGCATATCACTCCATAGGAGTTACCTGAGCGTTGACAAATAATACATTTACATTTGTATTATGGGTAACCAAAACAGTTGAATGTATATATATATATATATATATATATATATATATATATTTATTTTTTTTTAGGGAGAGGAAGGAAAATGCATTTATGCACACAGGCCAGCCTGTAGTGTGGGACTCTCACAAGGTGGTAAACTACCCACTAAAAACCTCCTCTATACTTCAGGATCCCAACCCGGAAACTATTTGTCACATTACTTCAGGTTAGGTCTAGATCAATCTTTTTAGCGCGGAGAATACCCTGGACAAAATGAGACACACAGATCCAGTTGTCCTAACCCTCCAGCATCACGTGGCAGACAGAGTCCACCGAAAAAACACCCAGAGTGCGTGTTGCCTCAAGGCGGGGCCTTTCCCAATGTGGCCAGCGGAAGAATGTATGCTCCGCATCATCGGGAACACCCGGGCAATAAATGCAGTCCGGTGAACCGGTCTTTCGCATCAAGAAAAGGTAGGACTGAAAATATCCAATGAGATTTTAAATTTGTAACATATTAACACATGTAGATGAATCGTACATTATAAAGAACAGAATAATAGAGTCAGCATTCAATGTCAAAAGTTGGTGACAAGTTTTGATTTCAGCACACTATTGAGTTGCAGTACCCCCTCCCCCGTACCTCACCATATTTTAAAAATATCTCGAAGAAGATTTTATCCGTAGACTTTAAATTTTGCATGAAGCTTCATTCTTACATAAAAATATATGGTGGTTCGTATCTAACCAAGGAATTTGGTTGAATGATCACTTAATTAAGCTGACAAAATTTCTCTTTCAAAGAGGAAATATAAATTTTTCTTCTGTATTGTATGTCCAAATTATATTTCGCAGGTTAAATGAGCAAGACAATTGAAATTCTGGATGCACGTCAGCGAAGCTTTTACGCGAAACATCCTGTATAACATGGCGGATTTTCGGGTAATTATTGAGTTTTCGAATGTTTGAATTTAATATTCGCCTTAATATCCTCTGCTCGCTCGTTATTGTGAAGGAGTTCTTAATAAATTTAGTCCTACAATACACAACTACTAACTCTATTGGAGTATAAAAACCAATCAGTATGAATCTAGCGACCAAACATAGTCTGGGTACACTGTAGCGTTTTTAATGCTACATTGGTTGATTTTTTTATTTAAAATTTAAATAAAATGACATTTTTGGGAAATACATATTGGGATTTAATTTTGGTTAGATTGTGAAAAGTTAGGATAAATACGAATATATAATCCTTTGGCAAGTTAGTACTGGTAACTTTAAATTATTAGGAAGGCGGTTCACTGCCTTGAATTTATTGAATTGAAATGGTTGAGAATTTGTCTTGTGTACTGCAGTTTACGTCAGATCTGAGAGGGCTATTGTTTCTCAAGTTGGATACGGCTGGGCCAATGAGAGAACGCCGCGAATGTCCGTCTGAAGGGGATACGAAAAAAATGAATCCAAACTTTCATTGCTATTAACATTCTTGTATTACTTTGAACACAATGTTTACAGAATTAATGATAATCTGTCAGGTAACAATTTTTCTGATGGGTAAGAATTGGTGTTATGGTAAATCATTGATTTAAACAACACCAATATTTTTAGGCACATATGTAAAAGAATATATCTCAGGCAATCAAAATTGAGGGCAGTAGATCGTTTGGTTTTATGCCACAGCACATTAATAACACCCGCACCAACTCACCTGCCAATAACATAATGCTAAAGGGTCGAAAGTCGCTCGGATGATCAGAGTCGTATTTTGTCTCTGATAAATCATCCAATCAAAAAAGGGATGCATAACAATACTTCTGATAAAAACTAAAACATAACAACGGAATCTAGCACTCAGAACCTTCTCTGTTTATAAGACAAATCCACGCCTCTGAAAATCCCGTATATCCACAGTGAATTGATGATATATCTCGCCAATAAATGGGGCCAAGTGCTCCACTATCACGGATATAAAAGGAAATACTTCTAGCCATAACGTTTCTTTATGTACGTTAGATGATGAATAAAAAGACGAACAGGTGTGAAAGAGTTTTCTTCCTCCTTAGCCATCGAACATAACTCCTCATGATAACCGCTTGAGACTTCCCAGCATAATTTAAACTTACGCGTATAAGTTTATTTATGATTTATTCCAGCGTTAATCTCTAATAAAAGTACGTTATGATGCTTTCGTTGGGAGAGGGGATTAACGTTGGGGGTAAACTTGTGTAATCGCACGTTTTTTCCTCCACTAATGATACCCTTTCATCTCCCTACAAATATTTATGTAAGAAAAATATTAAATGGTTTTCTTTACGTAACATAGTTTTATCAGTAGTGTTTGTAAAATTCTAAATTAAACAAAAATTACATATATATTTAAAATATTAAATTATGCTATTCCACATGTTTCTCGTATTTGTATATTAACACTTATTTGCAACATGTATGTTCTAAATTACATGAATATTATATAAATTTTGAGAACTATTTGATATACAGCACACTGACTGAGGAATTTAAGTAAGATCAAAAGTTCTATGCACTTAATTTATACATTAGCGATTATGTTCTACGTTCAATAACAGATTTTGCTGAATATTTACAACCCATTATAAGTGTTAAAAGAGTGCAAGGTTCCTGAACAAAATAAACATAATAATTTTCCGATTACAAAATCACAACCCATATCTTATGACGTATATGTAACATCAGATTTTTACCGTCTATGGATGCCAATAATTTATATTTAGAAGATGTTGCGGCATTAGTAAATCAAACATTGCACTCAGAAACACATGGGAGATCTAACGTTCGATAACATGCACCATGGACGATTGAAACCCGCACTTAACTTCTAACTTAAACCTGCAGGCGATTAGCAAACTTGCCTCACTTGTCAGTAAAGCTCATTGACCTGTAATATCACTTCGCGACTAACAATATTTTACCTAGTTTACAATAGCTGTCAAATAATCGCCAGTTTTATTGTTGTTTAATATAAAATACTAATTATTGTAGTGTATATTATTAAATTTAATACTTCAGTTTGATAGCTATATTAAAATTTATAGTAGTTTAGTGTCACTAAAAGTAACGGTTTTCTTTTAAATATCAGATATAAGAGTTAATAAACCATAAAAAAGCTTAACAAACGCCTAGTTTTGATTTTTATTACTTTTTATTAGATTATCTTCTTTCAAAGTACCAGACATTGTTAGTTGAGATGACACCAACAAGCCTATTTAACCTTCAGTTGTGCAATCCAATTGTTCAATTAAAATTTAATATCGAAATCAGTGAATACCATAATAATCCTGACTAAAGTTTTACACGTCCATACAATATAGTACCATTATTTAATTCTGATGACAGCAGGTTATGCTATTAAATATGAAGGAATCTCATAACAGGTTGCCTTTGAGGCCCCTTATTGTTTTCCCTTTGTGCGAGTTAATTTTTGGCATAGAATGGAATTATTGTAAGCAATGTATTGTTCAAACTTTCATTTGAGGAAAATAAATAATTCTTGATTCTTGATATAGTTGTATTACATGAGTGCAAGTTACTTTCTATACTCATAGTTTGCTTACATTCTAATTAAGTAATATGATGTAATACTACTTAATTAACCATAAATAATTAAATAATTAACCATAATTAACTACTAAATAAAATAAACCACTGCTCATTGATATGGTCAGATGTAATACTACAAAAAAGGGATAGGCAGATCCCTTTTAAGTCCTATTCTCTCCGTCCTCATGGAACACTGGCCAAGAACGAGGTGGATTGTACCGATAAGAAGTTTTACGGCTTATACAGCTTATACAGTCTAAAATATTTTAAAATCATGGTTTACATCAAAAGTTTACTAAACTACCAGAAATTATAAACTATACTACAATGCCTGAAAGTTGTTAGATAGTACGTATTGTAATAGTACATAGATAGTTGACATGCTTGTTATAAATATATTAGAAGATCTATAGAGGTAAAACTTTACTTTTACAACCTTTCATATTAGAAAAACAGCTGTTAATGTAATAAAAAAGTCCATTAGCAACTGACTGAGTGATATGAGCGGGTGGAAAAAAGTAAAACGATGCATCAAATTTCCTCCAGGTTATTGATGCCGTAATTAAAGCTGGCAGTTTATGCTTTCTCCGGACACTGATTCAATGATTTTTTCATATAATAAATTAATTAAACAGTATTGTTTCAGATTTTAAAATATAAAATTGTATAAAACGCATGATTTATTCTGAAATACTCATTTAGTAATCATCTTGTAACGATGTGTTTTTTTTCATACTTAGCGATTTTTAAAACGAATCTGAGCAAAACATAGCACTTTTAAATTCATCTTAAAACCTAATAATATACCGTATTTATGTGAAATGAATAAAAGTACATTAAAAATACTTAGGTAGTTATACCTTAAAGTGTTAAATTAGGACTACTAGTTGTGTTTTAAACGATCTTTAAATTTAGTTTTGAATATTTCATCGTTGCTGTATTACATATTAATGAAATAAACATTTTATCTCAGATTTACTGGTAAGTCTCTATTTTTAACGCTTAAGAACAATTTTAAATCTTGAAAATTTTTACATTATTACAACTATTAGGTGGAAAGAAATAAAATTTACTCTGTCCCTATCTTCTAGTGATGATTTATTGCCGGGAAACACAAATTAAATTTACTTTTTCCTTTCTACCAGTGATGATCCGCTTACGCTCACCCATTTCCGGGAATCATAATAAAATATTTGCTCTGTCTCTAACAACTAGTGATGATTCAATTACGCTCAGCCATAAATACAATCTACTCTGTCCCTATCTGTTAGTGATGATTACCTTATGTTCTGTCATTTCAGGGAAACACAAATAAAAGTTACTCTGTCCCTATCTACTAATGATGATTCGCTTAACCTTTCTAAACCATGTCCGGGAAATATAATAAACTTTATTCTGTCCCCATCTACTAGTAACGATTCGCTTACACTTCGCTAATGCTTCGCGAAATTATATGTTATCAATTATTTGTTTCTTTTAAAAAATTAATTTAATCTCGTAACCGAATCTAATACGATTACATTTAATAGTATAATAACTAATATTATACTAACTTAATATTAATTTAATTAATAATAATTATATTAATTTAAACTTAAATTAATATTTTAAGTTACGGTATTGATAAGTATTTAAGAAAGTTTTGACCTTTTCAGGACGATATATAAAGATACGTGGAAATACCAAAGTATCTTTTCCAAATATCAATAAATATATTGGATAGGATTTGTGTTCTAATCTCTATATCGGCCACAGTTAAACCTTTAAACACAAATAAATACGAAAATTCATAGCTTAACGGAGTAAAATAGTGTAAAAAACACTCGAATTTGTTTAAGGATAACTTCACTCCGCACTAACGATTTTACCATCAGATCCGACAGACCGTTTTTCGACTTAAATTCGAGATGAGAAGAAAACAAAATATCTATTTTGTTGATCAGATAATTGGCTAAAATCACCCAAAAACTAGATTTGAGATAATAACAATGGTTTGGCCGCTAGAGCCAAATCTCGTGCCAATTTATCCATATTCGTGCTAATTTAATGTTCCTAGCCCTTCTAGAAATAAGTTAGAATTTGTATACGCGTGTGAGTGAGTTGCACATGCGGCTATATATTAGTGAGATTACAAACTATATCAGTTAAGTTGCAGTCTCCAGTTTCAGGAGTCCTATAAAACTGAAAACATTGTATCATGTACTGTCCACAGTGTGATAGTTAACAATGTGATTCATAGGTAAACTCAGAGCGGTCAAAGCAAATATTCTTAAGTTTTGTTTTTTCTTACTCTTTCAGTATTATCTCTAGTGATGCTCGATCATGTTTCCCCAGATAGCCAATAGCCGTGTCCAGTGATTAAATTACCTATCGTAACCAAATAAAATAAACCACTGCTCATTGATATAGGTCAGATGTAATACTACAAAAAAGGATAGGCAGAATCCCTTTTAAGTCCTATTCTCTCCGTCCTCATGGAACACTGGCCAAGAACGAGGTGGATTGTACCGATAAGAAGTGTTACGGCCATAGACTGGATTTGAACCAACGCTATTATCAACTCAGATCTAAATCCGATATCTTAAACCGTGTGGTTATTGGCTAACCTAACCTCAATTCGCCTAACCTGAAGTGATGAAGGACAAACTTTTTCATCCACATCTTGTGGGGTTAGTGTGAACTCAGTTTGCAATAGCTCTAACAACGACAGACTCAACATTTATCAGAATGGTTGTGATACAGACCACGTTCGAGAATGCATCGGACAGGTAATAACAAGGTTTGAGCTCAACACAGAAGTCCAAAGCTTTCAAAGCTATCTGGTTATTAGTGAGAATTATTATAGTCCTGCTTCTCCCCTAAGACGAAGGTTCTTTTAAAAATAGTCTATAGCAACAATGGTGTAAATTTGAAACATTAAAGAGCAAAGATCCATTGGCCTTTTTCTCTGCATCATCATTTGGGACAAGGTGTAACCACCGCATTCCGTGAGACAATTTCTTAGAGACATCAGTAAAACCATAAAAAGTCAGCTAACCATAAACCACTTTGTCCACTTCACTTAAATCAAGCTCCATTAGGTGGATCTCTACCCTAAAGTTTCTTTAGAGAAAATTTTAAGACGTGTAAAATCATACATCATGTGTTTACGATCGTCTATCTGGATATCCGTACTAATTTTACAGAGTTCTACCAGAATCTCGTGGCCTCCCGTCTGAGGATGATTTTACTCCTCTGATAGCAGGTCGGACTACCCACACTATCCTAAGAGGAATGTTTAAAAACAGCATACTAAGGTAGAATGTGGAACAGTTGGAAAATTTCCAGTAATGGTTACTGGAAGAAGTCGCCAACTGCAGATCCGCGGATATGTCACCAATGGCATCTACTTCATCCAACATGGCCGCGTCTCCTAAAACTCTGGATATTCTCTCGACAGACGTTCTCCTTGTGATGGTGGTTTGCCTACACTACTAGTGACACTTCAGACGCTCATGAGAGCGCTATCCAGAATCACGCTATAAGCAAGTGTTTAACAGACAGACTAGCACTATTTAGTATAGGCGTTGAGAATGCCGGCTACCCTCTATGGCGCAACTACGGGACACCAGCCTAGTTCCTTGGGTTATGTGAAGGAAGGGCAATCACACATGGGTCAAAAACTAGAAGATGAGGTTAATAAATATAATGTTTTTATACACATGTCAACATAAACATACCTGGCTTAATGTTATACAATGAACAATATTATATGCTTTACTTAATATTTTATGTTGTATGAGTAAACGAGCAAAAGAAAATATAATTTAACATTATAATATGATAATCATTTAAACGGTAAAACTGCTATGATTTACCTCCTATCAGATATTTTTCCTAATTATAATAACAAATAATCCGAATAGAAAATATGTAAAGTTTTCTATTATATTTTTCACGTACATTATCAATATATACGAACTGAATTGTGAATTGAAAACAGAAAATCTAAAAGCACTCTCATTTCGTTATAAATCTCTCCCTTACTTACCTAAAACGAGCAAAAGAAAATATATTTTAACATTATATGATAACCATATTAAACAGGAAATCTACTATGATTTACCTCCGTACACATATTTTTCCTAATTATAATAATAAATAAAGTGAGTGGAAAATATTTCAAGTTTGCTATTATATGTTTAGGTATATTATTAGTATATACGAACTGAAATTGTGAACTAAAACAGAAAATCTAACAGCACTCTCATTTTGTTAAATCTCCCTTACTTAACTACCCCATTAAGACTCTCGTCAGTATAAGCTGTTCTGTCACCTGGCTTACTAAGGGTTCATTTGAATTGTACACTGATTGCTACCTACACAAACGTGACAAGTCCTTAATTAACGTCATTTACAGTAATAACAGTTTTCATTACAAAGTGTTGCATATTTTACCTCGTGAGTTTTTTATAAGAAACATGATGTTAACGACTCTAGATTGAGCGTCTTCAACTAACATATAAAGATACATTTACAGGATTTTTAATTGGAAACTATTTCTGGAAATATGGCAATAATAACTTTCGGCCTTATTTAGTTGTGTGTAGGGCGTGATGTATTACTTTTCAACACAAAGTGTTTCACAAAATTTATTTTATTTTATATATTATATGTATATATATATATATATATATATATATTATATATATATATATTATATATAATATACAGGGTGTTTGAAAAGTATGGGTACGGCTTAATATTTTAAAAACCATAGGAGATAACATCTATAAACTTTGCACAGTGCCATATGGCTATGTAAACTATTTTTCCTTGCTATTACCATGACATGCCAACCATGGGGGGGAACGGCCCACAGAGGAAAACATGGAAATCTTAAATTGAAGCATGGGTCGAGTGATACCTCATTTGAAAGAGCTCACTTAGTAGAGTTGAATGCCGCCAACCGCATCTCAAAAGGTTTTTATCCAATCAGAAATGGCGGCTTGTTTTAGGTACACATTGTGAAGTACATTATGCGCTGCCATTTCTGACTGGATCGTCGTATTCTGAAGCGGTAGGCGGCGTTTTACTCTACTAACCAATGTGTTATCACTGACTTTTTTTAATTAGCAAATTATGTCATAAATTTGCTATATATATTATAATATATTATGTATATATATATACATAATATATATATATATATACATAATATATATATATATATATACATAATATATATATAATACATAATATATATATATATATACAGCAACATTCCCATATGTGGAATGAAAAATGAGAATGAATTTTAATTAAATGATTGGGAAAGGTTTTCACAACACTGACCCAAGTCCTCTATGTAAATAATATAATAGATAGATGGATACCCTTTTACCAAAAATTCCATGCGGCTTAAGTGATCATTTTGGTTTATACGATCTCTGGAGGACCTTGGTAATTTTTCAGGGGTGAGTATTTTAAGCCCAAACCCAAAAAGACTACGCGCGCTGCGACCACAAAACCTACACCATTAGATCACGTAAAACAATAATTTAAAATTAGTTTCCTATATTGGCATAGAGTAAATCACCGAACAAAATAACTTGACTTATAACCTGCATGGTAATAACACATGTTGTCACCATTTAACACATTATATCGGACTTAGCGAGTCTTTATTCAGTATTGTACAAGGCAAGACTGAATCTGCAGTAAAAAAACGAAATAAGAAATATCTATTTTGATTGTTAATCAGGCTTTAAATAATCTTTTATTTTATAAAAATAAGTACTCGTACCTGTATCTATTAACCTTCTTCAATCGCCCTCAGTTGTAGACGTTGAAGATACCTACGCCGCCCTAAGTTCACTAGAGACTCCAGGACGATTAATTGATTCACAAAACCAAATTTGTCTTAATGGTTTAAAGGTATCAATTCTAAAAATTATTACCAGTTTGCTTGAATTTTTCCAAATTCAGCAGTAACTTGCAATTTAAAAAGTATAAAAATAGCAGCTATTTAAACAAAAACATCTACATAAACACATACGATTCTACTATATTGCAGAAAGATTATAGTAGTTTTAAACGCTCATAGTTATGGAGAACCTTTTTTGAATCTACTGATGTACATTTTCAGTTAGCGTTATTCTAGGTCAGACGCTATATTGAACCATTACTTTTATAAGGACTTCTTTTGATTGTTTAATACATACATGTCAACATGTCTATAATGTATTTAAAATTATTAAAATCCCAAAACTGATTAAAAAATATTAAAAAATTACAGATATGTAAAATATATTGAGAACGTTTTTTTTATTTTCGTTCCGTACGGTGTAATTGTATGAACTATTAAATTATATGCTCGGGTACATTCTGAAGGTCATTTAATGGTAAATAAAATACACGTCTAATAGATAGCTTAAATAGGTATAGTCCACGGTGGGGTCATTCACACATATCGGCTATAAATGTTCCGTGGAAGGAATATAATACATTTACATAACTATTAATGTTGAGTTATATTTTAATCAAACGTGGTTATTCCAAACATGTTAAATAAAATAAAGTAAATTTTTCTTCAGTAATTATCATTATACAAAATAATACAATTTGTAAATAAAACATATTTACTACTAAACAGATTTTAAAATTCCTGAGATTACTTAGTGATTAACGTTCTCCAAATAAATTATCTTATAGTAAATATTAATTTTATCACTTCATTATTGTAATATAGACGTATAATGTAAGCTTTCTTTATTTAAATTTTGATTTTTGCGACATAGGCCTTTAACCATCATGTAAATCCTAACGTCCCCAAAAATGTCTCTACTCTATAGATCCAATATTAAACTTGTTTGTAAGACCCATAGGCATTATGTGTGGCTGTAATGTGGTCTAGATTGAAGCAACACCACATTTTATTTTATATAAAATGTTGTTATAACTTTTTTATGCATCTGAATAATAATGGAACTTTAGTGTATGTTGAGATTATAGACGTTAAAAATAGAACACATAATTTTTGAAACGTTTCTGTTGTAAAACACATAACAGTAGCAAAAATTCTTGATCGTGTTATTATTTTAATGCACAATTTTTAATATCATGTGTTAATTCAAAGGGATGGTCACTCATTCGAATTCTTAAAAAATTTATAAGAAGTACTATTTGAGTCAAATAGTACATATCCATTGTGGTTATTACTAGTTATTATACGTCTTTTACGTGCTTTTATGCGTTTCTTGTGTTCATCGGAAAGACATTAAAACATTAGCCTATATATCTATCCTGATTTTATAACATCCAGAACCAGACTACTGTAGCTGATTACCGATTATCGATTTACTGGTAAATATATGTGGCCAATATCTATACATCACTTGACCTCGTTCTAACAATGTCAGAACCTCTGCAATGTGTCAGGGTTTCAGCAAGATTTATGTGTCTGGGGAGTGATTTCAAGTAAGAGTTACAGTTTCAAGAAACAGGTTTTCCTCGTACAATCCCTCTCGAGCCACATTTATTACAACATTTTAATGGCCACTTGCTATACACTGCGTTCAAATGTTTATACAAATGGAAGGGACCTTGAAACAGCTTGGTTTAATGAGGGTACCCAAGCTGACATAAAATACTTCACAATATTTTATGTCGTTATATTTGGTTTTAAAATTATGGAAAAAGTAGTTTTTAATATATGATAAATACCAGTCACCAAATTGTTGTGTGTTAATATGCTTTAAAACATTTTAGTTTTGTATGTATATGTTATTTGAATATGTAAATGTTAAAAAAGAATAATCTTTTCTATATAACCAATAACATCACTGAAAAAGCGTTACAGTTAGTATTAATAATATTTTAACTATGAGACATCTTCCATAATTCTACAACCGAATTTTTGAAGTAAAAATGTTTGAAGTTTAAAATTGTATTTATGGGACGATATTCAAAATGGCTGCCAGCACAAATTGCTCTTGAATATCGCAACACGCAGTGAGAGATGACGTCAGAGCCGCATACATGATCATGTGTGCGGTTATAGCAGGCCGCGGAGTGAATGAAGAATTTATATATTAGGAGCAAAGTTATTATATTTTGTTTCGAATATAATTAATTTTTAGATTCGAGGTAGAAAGCTATTTTGATCTTGTTTACACGTGAAGTAGATCAATACAAAACATAAAGTTGAATATTTTTAGTAGGCATCTTAGTTATTACTATACGTATAAGTCAATGAAACACAAGAATAGACAAACATACTAGCATAGGTCCATCTTTGATTTTTTCCAGTTTGCTGCACAAAATAACTAGGTACCAGTATCCTTGTGAGTAAATGAAATACTATAAGTTTATATCCTTCATGCAAAGGACTTCAATGGTGTACATAATTTAGAATTTGGGTTTAATCTAAAGTTAATGTGGAAGAAATAAATCTAACAGAGTCTCCAATATGTCATAGTTGATTTTAGATTTTGTAACTGAAAAAGAAAGATAATTATTATCAAAACGTCTGTATGAAAAAATAATATTCAACGTACAAAGATGAAATATTTATTCTTAAATATTATAAGTTAGAAAGTATTGCTGTGTTAACTCATATTATCATTGTTTTTCAGTCGTGTGCTTTATATGCTAACAATTGTTTATACTACCACATACCGGATGAGGCGGGCCACTTAAACAATGCACGGTTTACAAATCCGACCCCCGATTTCAGGCGCGTAAGCGGTAAGAATAAACAGTATGACATTAATTATAAAGTAGTATTACATAAAACAATACTTGTAATTCATAAGAGATGAAAAATAAATGTTGAGAGTAATTAAAGTAGCAGGAAACAACGTTGCGAGTCTTTAGAACAAGAAAATTGTGCTATTCATATCTCTGAATGTATTGTATTAATAAAAACCCATCAATGACATGCCGACGGCTATGGGTAATTAAAATACAAATTTGTTTTTTTCAGTTTATAACAACACAAATAGTTTTAAAATAAACAGCATATAACATGTATAGATAATATTTATATGACTTATTACGAAATTGGTGCTCATGAATTAGCATACAGCTTAATACTGTAAAACAAACTAAGAGTTAATATACTTATTATATATTTTAAAGTGGTCATTTATAAAACAGCAACACACTTATTAAAAAGACTGATGCATTCAGGATCGATAATACATTTTAAAGTATTGGAAATTAGTGGCAGCCATAAGTAGATCGAGTATTTGGCTAAAAATAGCGAATTTCAGTCCTCTCATTGGCTGATTAGAGTAAAACTATTAATCGTGTGTCCTGGGTTGTTTTCAACGGTGGCAAGTTACAAAAATTATAATGTGAGCTAATATTTTTTACTTATAGATACCCTAATGCTTGAGCAAAAGAGAAGTAGCGGAGCTAACCGATCTGATTCTTAGAAGAAGATCCTCCACTATTATAAGAATTTTGCTTATGCAGTGCAAATAGGATCTGAACTCCTATAATGTTATTACAATTGGCGAGTTCACGACTTAACTTCATAGGTGGGATATAATATAGCACCGACGTAACTCCAGCAACATATGTACTCTTACAGTACAAATTTAAACTAATTGAATTTACTGACATAAAAGCATTGTTTTATAAGAGTCCTATAAATGCAAGATTAGTCACGTAACGTAATGCAAACTCTAAATAAAGTTATGAATTCTCTACGTTCAGCCCATCACTCGATATACAGAGGATATTCCTCTCTGTAGCGGTCAAATTTTATGATTTAATTTCTCTAAATTATGTCGTCTCTCTTGTATATCCTAAAACTAACTTCTTTAACTCCTAATTGGACCCTTGATGGAATATTATTACAAATGTGTGGACTCTGAACTACAAATATCAATTTCCAACACATCTTAAAATTTAACTCAATTTACACTAATTAAGGTCAAAGTCTTCCATACAAATAATAGAATGAGGGACCAACCATGAAAGCAAATGCACAATCATCAAATGTTGCCTGCATACATTTATTGTAATTCAATATACCCCATTCATTATCTGGGTTTTTGAGAAAAATCAGATGAACAGGCTGTTGCACAATTTCCTAGTTTATACTTTTTATATACACAAGCACTTCTTTAAAGTGGTCTTGCCCACTTATGCGATGATGATTTTTTTTTGAAGCAAGTACCGTTGGAGTTTTTAATACAATTTTAAAATAGTTTATATGAATTAAATATTTTAACTTTTAAATATTTTTACTGGTTTTAACTTTAAAAAATGTTCAACAGGCATGATTTTGATCATATTACAGCGTATACAACTGTTTCAGTTTTCCTCTTATTTATCAATGCCTACATTCAAACTTTAGTAGATTTACTAGTTCAAAATATAATAATATTGTTTTATATGATATACAAAATGGCGGGTAGTGGCTAAATAAAACATTTTTCGAAACTATTTTTATATGACATATTATTTTTAATCATGAGTACTAGCCTATCAGCCAGAAAGTTTGAGACACCTTTTCTAAACATATGTTAAATTATACATTATTACTGATTATTTTTAATTATATGTTATTTAATTGTGTCGTAAATAATGCAATTTATTATTTTTTAAACATACTAAATGTTGTTATAATTATTAACTAACGAAAAAGTACAAAGCCCATAAAATTGTACGACAGGCCAAGAGCCAATACTATGGATTTAATAAAACCTCAAGAGAGCAAAACCTCCCAGGGACCGTAAAGCCTTTGCGATCTTTTCACAGAAGCTGAAGAAAGAGGAGATGAGTTTGAGCAGCTCTCCCCAGCCAGCCACCTGCTACGCTAAGGATTCAACCTGGATATTCGTAATATCTACAGAGGAAGTTATTTAGAAAAGAGTTGCTAGTCGTGCTAATTTCGCTTAAAATAGTAACTGATAGGTTAATATCGTGTTCCAAAATACCAAATGATATTTTTTTAGCTTAATACCCCTAAACACAACCGTTGAATAAGCAAATAATTTTAATTAGTCAGAAAACGAGATGAAGAGATTTTATCTGGTGACATTCATGCTTCTATTCTTCTCTGGACAACAGGTTCCAGTTCAGTTATATGCCATTGTGTCAGAACTGAAACACGTGTGACAGAAAGTTAGTTAGGAGTTGGTGTAGTTTGCTGTCTGGTTAAGTTAGCTTTGTACTTGTAACTAACTCAGGATTGGACTAACGCCCGTCATACAGTTACGGCTTCTTCTTCTTGTTCACTTGGAAACACTAGTGTAACCAGTGAGCTCATTGATAGTAGCCTATATTTCCCCAGTTTGGTATATTATATTGGTAGTTACTATTTCATTTTTAGTTTATAATAACTACTGATTACCTATTTAGACTATCAACATATTTTATATTGTCATCTCTATTTCAATTTCTCTTCAAACGCTACTAAAAGTCTACAGTTATATAAAATGTAACATAATAAAAATTGTATTATATGTGATTTCTACAATTAACTGCATTAAAATTATATTTGCGTATATTAGGAGCATTTATACCCAAGATTGAGTCGCAATCGACGGACGTAACCGTAGTCACAGTGCAACCACTGTAACACAATCCCATACACCCAATAGGGCCAGGTTTGCGGAGGTTGGTGGTGCATGCTTTGTAACCTCTGGGCCAAACACACTCGCCCGTTTGGATTTTAATATTTGTGTTTGAAAATAAATATTTTTGTTTCTACTATACAACTAATGATTATTAGCTACTCTATAAAACATATGAGTTTTTATTATTAAATATATTAATATTGGTTTACAATTCGTTAAAATTCAAGGGTTTGAAAAGTATATAAGACTAAGAATCTTTTACTCATCAGTGGTCACTTCTGACTGGTTTATACCATCCAGTCGAACCCACACTGAACACGGCAAAAACCGATGTGTCCCTTAAATCTAAACAACCTTATGGGTGTCCAGGAGCAATCAATAACCGCAAATGTCGAGATTCTGGGGTGCAAGGGTAATTCGATAGGTCTAGTCTACTGCGGGAGATGACTGTTGTAGTTGGTGGGATTCGTTCCCTAAGAGTAAAAGGTTCTTGCTAGCCTTAGAAATAAGGGTGTGCTACCCCCCTGCCTGCTTTGACTGATAAGGCTGGTTCAGAGCTGGCTTGCCCATCTTTCGAGGGGACATGAATTGAGATTAGTGGTCTAAATTCTTCCTCGTGAATTTCGAGATGAGGCGGCCCCTACCCCTAACTTGCTATCCAGAATATCCTATAACTCTGGAAGCACTGCAAAGGTCCTTATAGAACTAGGTGCAATTTCTTAGTTTCTTATCCTAAGAGAACAAAAAAAAGACAAGAAACAAATTAGCAGTTACTTACAAGAGCAAATAATTTCCGAGACTTTTTTAAATTTCTGATCTTCAACTGTTGTACATAATTGACTATTGTAATAAGAAAACAGTAAATAATTCTAATGACTGAAAGGTTTCCTGCCCTATATCACCCAGAAAGGATTAATTAATGAAATATATTGGCAATAAATCTGGTTTTTTCTATCCCATTTTTTTCTAGAAACTATCAAGAGTAATTTACTTTCCCAAGCCAAATGTCAGTGATCCATTATATGCCTATATTAAAACTATTAATTATATGCATATAAGGTTACTGACATTTATCTTTCACATGGTAAAAAGAAGGAAACGACGTGCATACTTAAAATAACTGAAGGCCGGTTTGAAAAGGTGTTATTCGTTGCTTTAGATTACCAATAGTTTTGATCTCTGTAAAGTGAAGTACAATACGCTATTGTATTAATTTTATGCACATAATAATTATAAATTAATGTTAAATATTTTGTACATTTGGTACATTTAATTTATTCAAAACAAATAAGTATTAGATTTTGCAATATTTTAGTTTAGTCTTTGTCAAAACATGAATCTGTCCTGCAGTATTTTGTTTTTATTCTTTTTAATAACAAGCTTTATTTTTGTAATACTGAAAAGCTCTATTTCAGGTCTATATTACAATAAATTAAATTAAATAACAAAACATTATTGAATAATTGTAATTTATTGATTAAAATATTAGATATAGTAATTCAAGTTATAATACTAATTTACTTTTTTAAACATATTCATTGTTTATTATTTGTTGCTTGAACAATATAGATCTATTTTTTTTATAATCGTACAATTTCACACCTCAATTAATATTTTGAGCATGCTGATTCCTGATCTGACTTATCTAAAGACATTATACAGCTTTTAGTGTGAAATTGTGAATGTTGTGGTCATTTTTGTAGTCAACCTTCTAACAGTACTTCTAAAATAATAGTACAGTACTTTCAAGGATTTTCGTAGCTTTTAAATTTAAATCATTAGTCGAAGAGCATTAACGTTCTTAAGTAACCGCCAAAGGTAAACATTTCCTGGTAGTGGATCCATCTTTTTAAGTGCTGCTCATCCCTGTTAGGTAAACCGCTTAAAATACTGTACATCTTAACGTTGCTCACGTTTTAGTATTTTTTCTAATTTCTTGTTAACCGTCGGAGATTGGATGTAAGATTCAAAAACCTTAAACAATAATTTCTTAGATCTAGAATTCATGTACAAACTTTAACTATTCCAACCTTGCCTAAGAAATGTAAACCGTTCAAAACAGAAACTGCATTGTCAATTTTTCAAAGGGTGAACCCTTTAACGTCGGATTAGTGGAATTGCGTTAATTCACTATTCTTTAATTTAATACACTACTCCATCTATGTTCTCATTTAATATTTTCTTCTTACTGATTATGAGTTGTCCTCATAATATATCAAAAGCCAATAATTACTTCAGAAAATTAGATTTTTACATGTAGTGAAAATAAAAATAGTGTATTAAATTATCTGTGATCATTCATAATATATTAAGCAGGAACAATATTAGCCGGGATGACTCCAAAAAATGTTATTTTTTTCTTTATTGATTCGTTTTAAAAGATGTGCTACGCCCCACTGGTCACTAAAATAGCAAAAAAACCCTATCTTAGTTTATAAATTTACGAAATATTAGCTGAAATATCTTACTAATTAACTTAAATGTATTGAACTTTTTGTGTTAACATGGTTTTTGAAAGCTCAACAATATGCTTAATTCATTTAACCACTATATTTTAATGATAATGTTACGTAATAACTGTGAACGTGTATGTGCAAGAATGTCTAACTACTCAAGATTGGTTTAGCTTCCTTGACATTACTACAGTACGAAAAACAACACTATAAATGATCACTTAAATGTTGCATAAACTTCCTAAGGATTTCCGCCTTATACCGGAACTATGTGATTGTGACCGTAGTAGATTTCTCAGGCCAAAGTATTTATGTCCGTTTTCTACATTGTAACAACAAGGCAAAGTCAAGTATGTCACTGATATATCTTATATCGTAAGAAGATTGCAGGTGACGTAAGAGACCCTATATGACCGAAGTATGTATCTCGGTCCTACGCATTTAGATATATTCCATTTTATCAGGACCACTTTGCATATTCCACTATGGCACTGGAAATGCCTTAGACCAGAAATTAACACCCCGGTGACAGGAGAAGTATTCTTAAATCTACATACACTTGTACACCCATATTTTCTGCTTTATATATACGTGATCGAGTCAATAAAGCAAACTTAATTTGGCACCGTAAATACATTACTAGAATTGAATGCAAACATTAGGAAGTAAACACTTTTTGACCGAAGTAGGTTTTTTCTGTTCTAAATAGGGCAATATATTTCTTTCGTCGGGACAACAAGAAAAACTCAACTACGGTAATATATTAAACGGGAAGTAGATCACAGGAGCTGGACCAAGTCGTTTTATTAACAAAAGTTTTTTGAGACCTATGTATAATTCTCTTCACCGGGACGACAAGGAAAACTCAGCAGTGGCGACGGAAATATAATTAGTTTTCAACCAAAATTGCTCATATACGTGCAAAACGTGATATAAGCGTTAATCCCTTAACTTCGTATCATCTAACTATGAACGGTGAAATAGTACGTACTTGATCGTATGCTTACCTACGTTTGAAAAATATCGTAAGAGAACATTATATTACATCACAAGTGCTTTGTTTAAGTAGAATATAGTCTATGGTAGATCTATGATTAATGGTTAATCCGCGGGTAATATCTACTGATTATAATTTGATGGATTTAATTTTATTATTGTATCATATAAGGCTAGTGCATTAAATTTTATAAATCCCAGGTAGACTTTTAAGCGGTAACGTATTTTAAATTAACGTGAAAATATCTGAAGGATTATTATTTCAATAGTCATCAATGGCAAAAACTAATTATCAAATAAAGATTCCTTTTACGATTAAGTAAAATTTCGTAAGACAACACCTATGTAACTTAATAGTTGTAACTATACCACACTCTACGTGTTCTTCAAAATGAAGTGAATGTTTTACCTTATATGTAAGTAAAAATGTATTAGTTTGGAACAAATAAATAAAAGAGTGGAAATATAAAAATAGATGTCTTGCGGTATAATTTATTGGTTGAACGTATAAATATATTGTAAGCACACAGTCAATAAGGCCAAATTTTCCAGATTTGAACAATGTTTCCGAATCGTAAACATTCTGTTTTATTCGTTTGACTGAGGTTTTGTGGATTTCAAAGAAAATCCATTGTCTTATGCGCCTTGTTTTAAACGAGTTTCTTGCTTACACAGATGCACTTTTTTACACAGAGTATATTTCTTTACGTTTTGAATGGATTTCTCCGAATGGCTGCCTCTTCTCTATCACAGATAAATAAATTTACTCCATTTGCCATTTTACGATCTATCTATCTTTCAGCTATTTTACTTGAGTTTGAATGTACCGACCTTGTCCTGGGAGCTATCATCAGTACGTTTGTACGTTTGTTTAAACTAATTTTGAGATCCCTGTTCATTTCTCGGAACCAACGAGAGAAAGTTACTGAAGCTCATACAAGATTTTATAAAAATAAAGCTCATAGTGATAAAAATAAAAGTATTAAAGTAAAGCTAATACATTTAAAGCAAACATAAAGAAAAAAATTCTCATTGGCCTACATTAGTTGTACGTTATACTTAAAATATTTTAATTTACAAGTCCGAAATGCACACTATTTTATTTTGTTTCTAGGCCTCGTCATGTATTTTGATAAGCTCACAGTGGCTGTAATAAACTTGGAAACGTTTCTTGAATGCCGAGTTTTGATTTGTGTAATGTCAAAATATTATTAAATACACTCAAACGCTCGAAAATTGGTAAGATGTTTATTAACTAGAGTTTTAATGCTCTTGCAAGGTCAATTTGGTATTAATGTGTGTATGCATGTGTTTAGGTTTAACCAAATGGTGTGTCAGAAAAAAAGACAAACTAAAAGTTACTTTGTAATGACAATTACCCACATTTTTAAAAACCCATTCTACGCTATATCGGCCATGTTTTATCATCTATAACCTAATATTCGTGGTTCTATAATTAGTGTCTCTGAGCGTAGAATTTTAACAAAGCTTGAAGAATCCCCGTAATATCTAAAGAGGTAGGCCTGGATCATGAAATAAATAACCGGCAATAACCGTTTTGACAACTCAATCTTGTAATACAGTCAAGACCTTATAAATTTTACATAGGTTGGATTTGACCCACAGTAGATACGAAGTAAAACCGTATGTTTTACTACCGAACTTATTAACTAAAAATCGAAAACTCAGTATGTACTGACAGTTACAAATGACACTGAAACACACCTAACTATGAGTTCGTTTTAATTTATACCACTTCAATTCAATTAATCAATTTCAACCAAAATGTGCTTTTGTGCCATAAGTAACTCTCATATTAAAATAAATATTTTATATTAATGAAATTTCTCTTTTCAACCCATACTTGAATCCAGCGACAAAACGCACTTTTTTTAAACCACTGAAACGTAAGTATATGTTTCCCAATGTATCAGAAATTGGAATTAAGCTATGAGCAAGCCAAACAGATCCTCGCAACATATCAATCGCTAAACACACGTGGAATAAACCTCCCACTGTCAAATTGCATAATCCTGCCACAAGAATAACCAGAGTAATAGGTATAAATACGTTATTAGCAGTGAGAATATATATAGTTACCAATCAGATATTCATTCCTTATTATGAAGCTCCAAAAGTTTGCTGTGTAGTGTAATACGTTAGGAGTCAGTTTCATAACTTTTTTACACATTTAGTTGACATTGCTTATTATGGTTGTTTTCAAAATTAAATTCTCTACAATCTGTATTAGGAAAAACAATTTGTTTATTGGTCATTTAACAATGTTATTGGACATCAAACATTTAAAACGGTATTTTTTTATTAGATTTTTTGGCAAATTTTCATACTTTTTCTCAAAAACTGTTCACACTAAAACCTCTAGAGTGGTATTATTTGATTTTTCAGGTGATTTTCTTTATAAATACACCTTATTTGAGTTAAAAAGTAAGAACAAAACATTTCAGAATCACTTAATTTCACCAGGTGACCTGAAAACAAAGCAAAATCTCTCGCCAGCCATTACTCACTAATAGAGCGTTTCCGGACCTACCTTTATAAAAACATTTTTTTCTTACTTTTAGCTCTACCATCACGTCTTAAAATATTTTACCATATTTCTGACTCACCCTGTATATAATACAAAGTTATCATGTGAGCTTAAAGATACCAATAACAATACCTTTACTGTTTGGTATCACAACATTAACATTTCTAAAATACTCTATTTAAATTTGAAAAGGAAAGATTCGATGGAACGTATTCTAAGAAATTAATTATCTTTACAAATATTTAAGGAAGCACAGATTCTTTTACATTTCCCAATCTTACACAGTTAGAGCTGTATCACGTCTATTTATCGCCCTTACATCACTCAAGTGAATAACAATCAATTGGATATCTTCCACGTTTATAAAAGTTTTCTTAAACTAATCCGTTTCATTATATCCGCACGTTTTTCCCTGTGCTGCTGAATGTTCATAATACGAAATTCTTATAGCTGTTTATTTTATGATTTCACCCGACGTCCTTAATACTAAAAACATTTTTATTAAGAGTCTCGAGTTTTTCAATTTTTCTTACGATTTTACTGATTTCGTACAGACTTGTAAGATTTCTTATATTTTACTTTTTATCTTGAAATCTTAATTATGAAATCTCTCGAAGCTGGGCACAGAATGTAATCAGTGAGTGACAAATATGAATGTTCATTTCTTTTGTCGTTAGTACGGTTTCAATAATTTTTTTCATCTAATGCTAATATATGCATTTTTATATTCAATTATTGGATATTCAATTGAGGAAATAATATGTGAGGTTCTATCTGTACAAATAATTTAATGTTCACACATCACTTCATTGGATGCAAATGAGGGTGTAAATGTGTGCTCTGCTCTCGACTATATATATATTCTCAAAAGATTTTTAGAGCGTTCTGGAACACTCTTCATGTATATAAACACTTCATATTAGAAGAAAGAAGTTATGATATTAATCAAAAAGTAGTAACGTATTGTAAATATTATACAGATTATGTTTTATATTAAAAATATGAAAAATAATAAAATTATTTCTATTTATGTTAAAATTTCAGCAAATAATGACATGATTGATAATTCATTATGCTTAATACAATTCATGTTTACTTTTAATTTCTCTCCTAAACATCAATTCCCTACTTAGGTGCTGCCTAATGGACTTTTATCCAGTTTTAGAGTAATTTTATAAAGTGAAAGGTTTTGGCGCTGAAACCCTTTCAAACTTTATCTCAAATATTCATCAACATTTCCGTTAATTGTACCTTAAATTAAATAACTACGAGGGTAGTTTTCGTTATGTACTAGTTACATTCAGTAATCTTTTAATCCCACGCAATATAAAAGTAACTAAAATGTTAATTAAAAATTGTAATTAAAATGTTTTATCAATTTTGCCAGCCATTTTAGAATTATGTGTCAATATATAAAGCGCATTGCACAGTCACAACTTTCCTAAGGTAAAGCATACACACTTTATTTAATAGAAATATATTAAAACTTGCTAATGGCGCAGTGTAGCGGGTACAAGCAAGATAACCTAGTTAAGCAACTTCTAGCTGTGCTGCTGCTTGGATGATTGACCGCTAAGTGAACCTGTCCTGGCAAACAGCTCGCCTGCCCGGGTGGATAGGAAGTCATCTTTAAGCCAATGGTTGTGTTAGACAGATCATTTAGCCTTAACTTCGCCTGGTAAAATAATACATAGTTTACTTAACTTCTAAAAGTATATTATTAACGCAATGTATTTTAATAAATGAATAAGACTAATGATATCCTTGAAGCCGTGAGGAAGCCACTATTTAACGAAACTATGCAAATTTACTTATAAATATACCATAACACTATCTGCTAGACTTACTTATTCCTTAAAGCAATACCTTACTTTTTACCTTTACCTTACTCAATTGCCCGTAGTGTAACTGGCAAGTCACCGGTTGTGACTCATACAAGTTTTTCGGAAGGAAACGAGTTCACTTTGCAGTCTTTTCACACATTTAAAAGAGGTTTTAGGTAATCGGAAATTTTTACACTAGTTATTCTTATATTAACACAATGTTTTATAAAAATCATTCCTACGCAGACGGATGGTAAAATTTCAAACTCAGTAGGTATGCAATAGTTAAACGTTCACTTATGTTCGGTGAAATTCCTTGCTTAATAAAAATTACTGATCTTACATTAGGGAAATATAGATAGTTATAAAATATGGAACTTATACAATTTTTAAGGTTTTTATGAGGCATTAAAGTTCTCTCCTCCCCGGATATTTCTCCTCCACTTTAGATATTTATTAGCTATTTCATGCTCAATGCCTATTCTTGTACATAACCGACAAAGAGGTAACTTTACTATGTATTAAATAAGATAGTTTATAAATAATAATCAGAAGATAATAGAGCACAAAGTATATAAAATTTGTGTTCATAATAAAGAAAACAGTAAAATATAATTAATCAAGCTGTATTGTATAAATATTTAATGTTACTAACTTTGAAAATATAATTTATCGATTTACATTTAACCTCTAAAGAGCAGAAGTAATCGTTACAATATCCGTGTAAAGGTTGGAGAGGACAAGTCATTAACAGGTTAACAGGTGTAGTGAACACTGATACAACAAATGTCAACTCTTTTGTGACAAGTTCAGTATCAAGTAACCAGGAGTCTACGTGTGACAAGCGTTGTTACACTAACAATCTGATCCACGTTCTTTACACTTTGTGACTACAAGTGTCAACGACCGAGGGACTAATTGTTCACAATTGAAACGAAAGCTAATGGTTTAGCGTAAAGATGTAAAAACTGCAGTAAAATGGCCGTTTTTTTTGAACAGCGTTGGTTGCAATAATTAGTTTACATGGACGATTGAAACAAGTCTAATACGTTGGAGATAATTGGATTGTTACAGATTTAGTGGATAGAGAGAACTAGTATTATGCTGGTACTCTGTAGAGTTTGCAGGTATAACAATATAATTTGTTCGTTATATAAGTGCAATCAGTTTGCATATCTGCGCCCCAGGGGAATAATTTTAATATCACTATTGATTCCACGTGTAGCTTTATGCGAGGATGCCAAACTGGACATAAGTTGAAAAAGAGTTTAAAACAGAGGGATTAGTCCAGTGTTGCATAATTTTACTTTCATTTTGATTGGCTGAGCGTTAGCGAATCCTATCAATCGAAGGCCTGGAAACATATCAATTATATTTTTATGTCCACTATTTATCTCGAGAATGAAGCCTGACCTGTAAATTGGAAGTTTACAGGAAGTTGCATTTCTTCACAGGCAACGAATGGCACACTAGTAATCTATCGACTGGACTGACTACGTTTTAGGTACCTTTAAAAAGGTTTTTTGCAGCAGTTCATACGTTGAATATAATGTAACAATTTCTACCACACCAAATAAAGCTTCTACTGATTAAATCACTCGTATTCCCTTACTTCCTTTACTGAAGTGCCGTAGTAATGACATGAAAACTGAAAAACTTCTAAAAAACTAATTTTTTTACATATCTGTTTGAAACCTTATTTCATAAAGGAGGTAACGTTTTAAAAATGGAAAAATGGGCATACCCATCCTGAAGAAGGAGAAAAATTTTTAATGTGTCTGCAAAACATAGGCACTATTAACCCCAGAAACATCCCCATATTTAAATTTGTATTTAAGCCTATGATTATATTGTGTAAAGGTATATCTCGATAGGTTTATACAAATAGGCCATATTTACTTGATTACTTAACTTAGATTGTTCTTGTACATTCCCATGTTGGTAAATAGTCTTATATTGATGGATCTCTAATAGCTCCTGAATAGGTGAATAATTATTTGAACGTAAAGTCAACCACTGTACTAAATAAACAGGACTAAAATATTTAAGTGTTACATTATTAAAATAAGAGGTAGAGGAGTGTTTTTTTTCTATAAGAGGTATTTAAATTGACATAAGCCTTGTACTAGCTTTTATTTTTGATCTGTATTTAAACTGTCTAAATAAACTTTATTGATGCGTTCTTGTAGAAAGTTGAAACTATGGTCAAATGGACCTAACACTTTTACGCTTTTTAACCTCACTAATCGCATTTTTACCAAACTTAATTCTATTCTTAACCACCATACTTAACTAAATATTCTGTTATGTTAAAAAATTCTTAAATCTTATCAGGAAATTACCCAAAGCCTGTAAATACTTTTAAATCAGCAGCCAAGCTCCACAGGTTTTCATTCTGATATGGACCACATGGTTTGTCCTGAACTTTGATTGAATTTTGTTTTAAAGGAGAGGCCGATCCCCTTTTAAGCCTTATTTTGTCCGTCCTCATGGGCCACTGGCCTGTGCGAGGATCGTATCATACAGAATAAAGGGGAGAATCGATACAGTACGAGGGTGATTGTACTGATAAAAAGTGCAACTGTCACAGACAGGATTTCAACCAGCGCTATCTCTAACTCAGACCCTAAGTCCAACGACTTAGACCGCTCGGCCATCGGCACTCTCCATGTAGAAGAGAGTTCTCGACATGCAATAGCATTGAAGGATACGTTGCACATGTCTGTGGTGCGAGATAACAGCACAGACGGGTCGGTACGTGTATCACTTGCAATAATTCATCTTCCAAGAATTTAAAGTCGTTTAAAAAGTATCTCCAAATATCATTGTTATGAAATAGAAAATATTCAAGATTTTAGTAGGCTTAAATCACATTATTTTACAATTGATGTACAAATATAGTTTGGTGTGACGTAGGCTATCCATTATTTTCTCAAACCGAAGAATAATAATAAGAATAAAGATAAGTATTGAAGTTGTAATTTCTCCTCCTTTAAAGTTTGTTGCAATTACCATAGTTTCATTAGTACCATGGTTCTGTTATTAATTAAAGAGTTGCAGAAAACAAAGTAAGAAAAGATCGTTCTTACTAGTAAGACATAAAGATGATACGATATAAACCGTGTACTTGCTCTAGTTAGCGTATTAATGCTGAAACTTTCATATAAGCTGCTATTACGAGTGCAGACCCAAACCATCCCATTATAGAATTCATATAAGCTCTCAACACTGTTGCAGTATTGTATTTTAATTCTTTACTTATACACTTGGCACGTGTAAAAAACCACATTTGTGACATTTAGTACTAAATATTGTAATATTATCCAGGTATGTTAAATATATTATTAACGTTATTGCATAGATATTCACTAAAACGTTTTTCCCCATTCAAAAACAATCAAATATTGCAATCCCGCTTGAATAGAATTGGTACAACTCCAGATATCAAATGGTATGGGTAATGAATACACGAACTAATCACTTAGATGATGACGTCATAATACAGCTACACAACACTGCATGTGACAGTTCTGTAGTTGCACACCGACCCTACTCATCATTGTGGCTTTGACATACACCTTCATTAATTGGAAACATTATCCCTCTAGTAAACTAACTGAAATTAGTGTTGTTTGGGAATGGTTATAAGAATAGTTTCGCAGCTAAAACTGTAGTTATGTTAAAGTCTTAAGAAGCCTTATTGAAAATTGGTTGTATTTTTATGTTTAGCAGAATATCTTTGTGGTACTGGAAAAACATTTCAATACTACTCAAAATAAGATTGAATTGATTCCATTATTTGTTCTCAAAACCTTGTACTAGAAGACATTTAACAATTCAAATTTTTCTTTAACTGAAGTTGTAATATTCGTTGGCTCTTCCAACCATTTTTGAACAGATTCTATTCCATTATAATTATGTACTATCTCGAAGATGTATCTAGTTTGTTGGCATCAGTGAGGGTTAGTCAATCCACTTGATGGCCTGAGTCATTAGTTAGCCCGATCGGAAATTAGAAATAAATTCTAATCTGGTTAAAAAAATCATATCATAACATATAATAGACTACTAATTTTAAAAACGTTTTTGCTTTTCTAACTTGCCTTAATTTGGAATCCTATAATAACCCTCGTTGGAACAAGCACTTTTTTTAATACTCTTTGTTATATAACATTATTTTATTGCGACTCACTCATATTTAATACATATACAATACTATCCTTAATTTCATACATACAATATACTTTTTGGCGATAAAATTGTTATTATTAATTTGTGAAAGACCTGGTAAAGAAAATTTTATCTTTTAAGGAGCTCGCTGGATATATTATTTACTTTTTTATATATACAAAATGACTAAACGTTGTACGTGTGCTCTTAACTTTTACTTGGATGTGTAATACATATGCGCAGACTCCCTGTCTCGTCCCGCCAGCCACACGTATCCGGGTAAAAAGGACCCATTTACTTCAAAACTGAATTAAAGTTGAATTGATAATAGGAATATTAAAAATACTTATGAGTGTTTATAAATCTAATAAATATAATATTATTAAGAAAATATTTAAAAAATAATAATATATTTCTTATAATTATCAGTTAATTTTTAAATGCTATTTATGTATATTGTTATTCAATTTATCCCTTTAGAATTATACTTAAATATTTATTATAAAATAAAGCAAGGTTAATAACGCTATACTATTGAACTTTGCCAAAAATTATAACGGAGTAATTAAAATAAAAGAATTTTTTCTGGACGTAAACTGGGAAATCTATTTTAGAAGCCATAATTATCCATTCATAACTTTATGGATTGTCTTATGGCAGCAGGGGCAAACCATTTCTAAAATGTGGTGATACCAATCCCACGCTAAACGGTGAATATTCAAAAGAAAAGTAAGAAGCATGTGCTGTAAGCTATGTTGCACAAATAACTGCAGAGCTGTTCGAGAGCAGAGCACACATTTACACCCTCATTTGCAACCAATGAAGTGATGTGTGAACATTTAATTATTTGTACAGATACATCATCGTATGTTTCCTCAATTGAATATCCAATAATTGAATATAAAAATTCGTATATTAGCATTTAGATGAAACAAAATTATTGAAACCGTACTTATGAAAAAAATGAACATTCATATGTGTCACTGATTACATTCTGTGCCCAACTTCGAGAGATTTCACAATTAAGATTTCAGCATATATTTTTATTACGTGTACCTGTATTGACGTTAATCAGATTATCGACATAATTTGTAATGATATAGTAAATATGTAATGAAGAAATTTAACAATTAAATCGTGTTTATTACAAAAATTAATTCTTTATTTCTGTTATTTTTATTCAATTCTATAGGTGTTTTATGTGTTACGAAAAGAAATATGGTTTTTATCATTTTGGGACAGTTATTTTTCTTTTCAATTGGAACTAAGAAGTTATAACAACCAAAAATAATTCAAATACAAAAATGGTAAATAATATTTTCTTGTGTGTTTGCACCATAGTTGGGTTATAATAGTTTAATTAAATTAAAACAGCTTATTGTAAAATATTACGTCGTTGCAATCCCATTTATGCGTAAGACAAAATAAGAACTAAAATATAAGAAATCTTACAATAAGTCTATAGGAAATCAATAAAATCCTATGAAAACTGAAAGACTCGAGACTCTTATTGCACATGTTTTTAATATTAAGGACGACGGTTGAAATCATAAATAAACAGACATAAGAATTTCATATTATGAAACTTCAGCAGCACAAGGGATAGCGTGCCAATATAATAACAAGGATTCGTTTAAGAAAACGTTTATAAACGTGGAAGATAAATGAGCCACGATTGCTATCCACTTGAGTGATGTAAGGGTGATGAATAGACGTGATACAGCTCTAATAGTACAAGATTGGGAAATGTAAAAGAATCTGAGCTTCCTTAAATATTTTTAAGGGTGGGTAATTTCTTAGAATACGTTCCATCGAATATTTACTTTTCAAATCTAAATAGAGTATTTTAGAAGTGTTAATGTTGTGATCCCGTAACAGTAAAGATATTGTTATTGGTCCGTTAAGGCTTACATGATACCTGTATGTAATCACTGGTAATAACGTATTTTATACCTATTACTCTGGTTATTCTTGTGGTAGGAGTATGCAATTTGACAGTGGGAGGTTTATTCCACGTGTTTTAGCGATTGATACCTGCGACGATCTGTTTCTCTTGTTCATGGCTGAATTTCAAATTCGGATAGATTGTGAAACATATACTTACGTTTGAGTGGTTAAACAATGCGTTTTGTCGCTGGATTCAAATGTGGATTGAAACCATAATGTCATTATATATTAATATAAGAGTTACTAATGGCACAAAACCATTATTTCGGTTGCAATTGATGTATTGAAGTGGTATAAATTGAAACAAACTCATAGTTAGGCGTGTTTCACTGTCACTTTCAACTGTCAGTACATGCTGAGTTTTGGATTTTTAGTCAATATCTTCTGTAGTAAAACATACGGTTTTACTTAGTATCTACTGTGGGTCAAATCTAACTAATATAACATTTATAAGGTCTTGACTGTGTTACAAGATTGAGTTTTCAAGATGGTTATTGCCGGTTGTTTTATTTCATGATCCAGGCCTACCTCTGCAGATATTGCGGGGATTCTTCAAAGCTTTGTTACAATTCTACGCTCAGAGACACTAATTATAGAACCATGAGTATTAGGTTATAAAAGATAAAATATGGCCGCTATATCGGAGAATGGATTAAAAAATGTCGTAATTGTCATTAAATAACTTTTAATATGTATTTTTTTCTGACACACCATTTGGTTAAACCTAAACACATGCACACACACAATAATACGAAATTGACCTTGCAAGAGCATTAGACCTGTAGTTAGTGAACATCTTACCAATTTTCGAGCATTTGAGTGTATTAATTTAATAATATTTTGACATTACGCAAATCAATCTCGGCATTCACGAAACGTTTCCAAGTTTATCACAGCCAATTTGAGCTTATTAAAATACCTGATGAGTCCTACAAACAAAATAAAATAGTATACATTTCGGACTTTTAATTAAAATATTTGAAGTCTAACGTACAAATAATGTAGGCCAATAAGAGGCTTTTCTTTAAGTTTGCTTTAAATATATTAGCTTCAGTTCAATACTTTTATTTTTATCATTATGTTAAAATTTTGTATGAGCTTCAGTAACTTTCTCGTTGGTTCCGAGAAATGAAAAGGGATCTCAAAATTAGTTTAAACAAACGTATTTCCGCACCTATGATAACTCCCAGAACTAGGTCGGTACATTCAAACTCAAGTAAAATAGCTTAAACATAGATGGATCGTAAAATGGCAAATGGAGTGAATTTACTCATATATTATAGAGAAGAGGCAGCCATTCGGAGAAATCCGTTCAAAACGTAAAGAAATATACCCTAAAAATGAAGTTCATCCATGTGAGCAAGAGCTCGTTAAAAACAAGGCGCATACCATAACGGCACTTTCTTTGAAATCTACAAAACCTCTGTCAAACGAACAATATTTATGATTCGGAAACATTGTTATAATCTGGAAACTTTTGCCTTAACGACTGTGTGCTTACAATATATTTGTACGTTCAACCAATAAATTACTCCGCAAGACATCTATTTTTATATTTCCACTCTTTTATTTTATTTGTTACAACTAATACATTTTCACTAATGCATTTCACTTCGTTTTGAAGAACGCTTAGAGTGTGGTATAGTTATCACTAATAAGTTACATAGGTGTTGTCTTACGAAATTTTACTTACTCTTGAAAGGAATCTTTATTTGATAATTAGTTTTTCCATTGAAGACTATTGAAATAATAATCCTTCAGATATTTTCACGTAAATCTAAAATAAGTTGCCACTTAAAAGTGTACCTGGAATTTATAAGAATTAATGCACTAGCCTTATACGATACAATAATAAAATTAAATCCATCAAATTATAATCAGTAGATATTACCCGCGGATTAACCATTAATCATAGATCTACCATAGACTATAGTCTACATAAACAAAGCACTTGTGATGTAATATAATGTTCTCCTACGATATTTTTCAAACTTAAGTAAGCATACGATCAGGTACGTACTATTTCACCGTTCATAGTTAGATGATACGAAGTTAAGGAATCAACGCTTATATCACGTTTTGCACGTATATGAGCATTTCTGTTTCAAACTAATTATATTTCCGTCGCTACTGCTGAGTTTTCCTTGTTGACCCGGTTAAGAGAATTCATACATAGGTCTTAAAACACTTTTGTTAAAAAAACGACTTGGTCTAGCTCCTGTGATCTACTTCCGGTTCAGTATATTACTAGTGCCACAGTTGAGTTTTCCTTGTTGTCCCAATGAAAGAAATATATTTATTTTAAAAAGTTTTTACTTCCCAACTTTTACATTAAATTCTAGTAATGTATTTACGGTGCCAAATTGAGTTTGCTTTATTGACTCGATCACGTATATATAAAGCAGAAAATATGGGTGTACAAGTGTATGTAGATTTAGGAATTCTACTCCTGTCAGCGAAGTGTTAACTTCTGGTCTAAGAAATTTCCAGTGCCATATTGGAATATGCAAAGTGGTCCTGATAAATAGAATGTATCTAAATGTGTAGGACCGAGATACATACTTCGGTCATATAGGGTATCTTATGTCCCCTGCAATCTTCTTACGATATAAGATATATCAGTGACATACTTGACGTTGCCTTGTTGTTAAAATGTAGAAAACGGACATAAATACTTTGCCCTACGGTCAAAATCACGTAGTTACGGTATAAGGAGGAAATCCTTAGGAAGTTTATGCAACATTTCACTGATCATTTATAGTCTTGTTTTTCTTACTGTAGTAATGTCAAGGAAGCTAACCAATCTTGAGTAGCTAGACATTCTTGCACATACACATTCTCAGTTATTACGTAACTTAAATATTATCATTAAAATATAGTGGTTAAATGAATTAAGCATATTGTTGAGCTTTCAAAAACCATGTCAATACAAACAGTTCAATACATTTAAGTTAATTAGTTAGATATTTCAGTTAATATTTCGTAACCTTATAAAATAAGATAGGGGTTATTGCTATTTTAGTGACTAGTCGGGCGTAGCACATCTCTTAGAATGAATCAATAAAGAAAAGAATACAATTTTTCGGAGTATTCTTAAAGACATCCCCGCTAATATTGTTCCTGCTTAATATGTTATGAATGATCACAGATCATTTAATACACTTTTTTTATTATCACTACATGTATAAATCTAATTTCTGAAGCAATTATTGGCTTTTGATATATTATGAGGACAATTCGTAATCAGTAAGAATAAAATATCAAATAAGAGCATAGATGGAGTAGTTCATTAAATTAAAGAATAGTGAATTAACGCAATTCCACAAATCCGACATTAAAGGGTTCACCCTTTTAAAAATTGACAATGCAGTTCCTGTTATAAACGGTTTACTTTTCTTAGGAAAAGTTGGAATACATGAATACTGGATCTAAGAAATTATTGTTTAAGGTTTGTGAATCTTACACCCAATCTCCGACGGAAAATTAGAAAAAATATTAAACGTAAGCAACGTTAAGATGTACAGTATTTTAAGAGGTTACCTAACAGGGATGAGCAGCACTTAAAAAGATGGATCCACTACCAGAAAATGTTTACCTTTGGCGGTTACAAGAAAGTTAATTCTCTTCGACTAAGGATTTAAAGTTAAAAGCTAGGAAAATCCTTCAAAGTACTGCACTCTTATTTTAGAAGTATTGTTAGTTTGACTACAAAAATGACCACAACATTCACAATTTCACATTAAAAGCTGTATAATGTCTTTAGATAAGTCCGGGATCAGCATACTCAAAATATTAATTGAGGTGTGAAATTGTACGATTATAAAAAAATATATCTATATTGTTCAAGTAACAAATAATCAACAATGAATATCATGTTTAAAAAAGTAACTTAGTATTATAATTTGAATTACTATATCTATTATTTTTAATCAATAAATTTAAATTATTCAATAATTTTTTGTTATATAATTTAATTTATTGTAATAAAGACCTGAAATATGTTTTGCGACAATTGTTAAAACTTATTATTCTAATCGTTAACATCAAAAAATGAGGACAGCATGACAAAGAGAACTTTTCAGTATTAAAACAATAAAGCTTGTTATAAAAAGGAATAAAAACAAAATACTACAGGATAGATTCATGTTTTGACAAAGACTAAACTAAAATATTTCAAAATCCAATACTTATTTTTTGAAACAATTAAATGTACCAAATGTACAAAATATTTAACGTTAATTTATAATTGTTATGTGTATAAAATTAATATAATAGCGTATCGTACTTCACTTTACATAGATCAAAACTATTGGTAGTCTAAAGCAATGAATAACACCGTTTCAAACCGGCCTTCAGTTATTTTAAGTATGCCCGTCGTTTCCTTCTTGTTACCATATAAAAGATAAATTTCAGTAACCTTATATGCATATAATTAATAGTTTTAATATAGGCATATATTGGATCACTGACATTTGGCTTGGGAGAGTAAATTGCTCTTGATAGTTTCTAGAAAAAAAATTGGATAGAAAACCAGATTTATTGCCAAAATATTTCATTAATTAATCCTTTCTGGGGGATCTAGGGCAGGAAACCTTTCAGTGATTAGAACTATTTACTGTATTCTTATTACAATAGTCAATCATGTACAACAGTTGAAGATCAGAAAAATAAAGAAGTCCCGGAAATTATTTGCTCTTGTAAGTAACTGCTAATTTGCTTCTTGGCATTTTTTTGTTCTCTTAGGATAAGAAACTAAGAAATTGCACCTAGTTCTATAAGGACCTTTGCCGTGCTTCCAGAGTTACAGGATATTGCGGATGGGAAGTTAGGGGTAGGGGCCGCCTTATCTCGAAATGCACGAGGAAGAATTTAGAGCACTAATCTCACTTCATGCCCCCTCGAAACATAGGCAAGCCAGCTCTGAACCAGCCTTACCAGTAAAATCAGGCAGGGGGGTAGCACACCCTTATTTATAAGGCTAGCAAGAACCTTTGACTCTTAGGGAACGAATCCCACAAACTACAACAGTCATCTCCCGCAGTAGACTAGACCTATCAAATTAACCTTGCACCCTAGAATCTCGACATTTGCGGGTATTGATGTACCGCTCCTGGACACCCATAAGGTTGCTTAGCTTTAAGTGAGGAGCACATCGGTTTTTGCTGTGTTTAGTCTGGGTTCAACTGGATGGTACAAACCAGTCAGAAGTGACCACTGATGAGTAAAAGATTCTTAGTCTTATATCCTTTTCAAAACCTTGAATTTTAACGATTTGTAAACCAATATAATTAAATTTAATAATAAAACTCATATGTTTTATAGAGTAGCTAATATTCATTAGTTGAATAGTAGAAACAAAAATATTTACTTTCAAACACAAATATTCGATTCCAACGGGCGAGTGTGTTTGGCCCAGAGGTTTCAAAGCATGCACCACCAACCTCCGCAAACCTGGCCCTATTGGGTGTATGGGATTGTGTTACAGTGATTGCACTGTGGCTACCGTACATCCGTCGATTGTGATACAATCTTGGGTATAAATTCTCCTAATATACGCAAATATAGTTTTTAATGCAGTTACTTGTAGAAATCACATATAATACCATTTTTATTATGTTACATTTTATATAACTGTAGACTTTTAATAGCGTTTGAAGAGAAATTGAAGTAGAGATGACAATATAAAATATTTTGATAGTCGAAATAGATAAACCGCAGTTAATATAAATTAAACTTAAGATAAGGTAATAACTACCTATATAATATGTCAAACCGGGGAATGATAGGTTACTATCAATGCGCTCACTGGTTACACTAGTGTCTCCAAGTGAATAGGAAGAAGAAGCCGTAACTGTATGACGGGCGTTAGTCCAATCCTGAGTTAGTTCCAAGTACAAAGCTAACTTAAACAGACAGCAAACTACACCAACTCCTAACTAACTTTCTGTCACACGTGTTTCAGTTCTGGTACAATGGCATATATCTGAACTGGAACCTGTTGTCCAGAGAAGAATAGAAGCATGAATGTCACCAGATAAAATCTCTTCATCTCGTTTTCTGACTAATTAAAATTATTTGCTTATTCAACGGTTGTGTTTAGGGGTATTAAGCTAAAAAAATATCATTTGGTATTTTGGAACACGATATTAACCTATCAGTTACTATTTTAAGCAGAATTAGCACGACTAGCAGCTCTTTTCTAAATAACTTCCTCTGTAGATAACACGAATATCCAGGTTGAATCCTTAGCGTAGCAGGTGGCTGGCTGGGGAGAGCTGCTCAAACTCATCTCCTCTTTCTTCAGCTTCTGTGAAAAGATCGCAAAGTGTTTACGGTCGCTGGGAGGTTTTGCTCTCTTGAGGTTTTATTCAATCCAAAATATTGGCTCTCGGACTGTCATACAATTTATGGGCTCTGTACTTTTTCGTTAGTTAATAATTATAACAACATTTAGTATGTTAAAAAAATAATAAATTTTAATTATTTAATAATGCAATTTAGTAATATATAATTAAAAATAATCAGTAACAATTTATCATTTAATATATGTTTAGAAAAGGTGTCATATAAAAAAAATATGTCATATAAAAATAGTACGAGAAATGTTTTATTTAGCCACCACCCGCCATTTTGTATATCACATAAAAGAATATTATTATATTTTGAACTAGTAAATCTACTAAAGTTTGAATATAGGTATTAATAAATAAGAGGAAAACTGAAACAGTTGTATACGCTGTAATATGATGAAAATCATGCCTGTTGAACATTTTTTAAAGTTAAAACCAGTAAAATATTTAACTCATATAAACTATTTTAAAATTGTATCAAAACTCCAACGGTACTTGCATCAAAAAAATTCATCATCGCATAAGTGGGCAAGACCACTTTAAAGAAGTGCTTGTGTATATACAAAGTACAAATTAAGAAATTGTGCAACAGTCTGTTCATCTGATTTTTCTCAAAACCCAGAGAATGAATGCGGTATATTGAATTAAAATAAATGTATGCATGAAACATTCTATGACTGTGCATGTGCTTTCATGGTTTGTGCCTCATTATATTATTTGTATGGAAGACTTTGACCTTATTAAAGTGTAAATTGGTTACATTTTAAGATGTGTTTGAAATTGATATTTGTAGTTCAGAGTCCACACATTTGTAATAATATTTCATCCAGGGTCCAATTAGGAGTAAGGAAGTTATGTTTAGGATATACAAAAAAGACTAGACATAATTTAGGGAAAATAAATCATACAATTTGACCGCTACATTGTTTAGACATACAGAGAGGCATATCCTCTGTATGTCGAGTGATGGGCTGAACGTAGAGAATTCATAACTTTATTTAGAGTTGCATTACGTTACGTGACTAATCTTGCATTTATAGGACTCTTATAAAATAATGCTTTTAGGATCAGTAAATTAAATAAGTTTAAATTTGTACTGTAAGAGTACATATGTTGCTGGAGTTACGTCGGTGCTATATTATATCCCACCTATGAAGTTAAGTCATGAACTCGCCAACTGTAATAACATTATAGAAGTTCAGATCCTATTTGCACTGCATAAGCACAATTCTTATAATCGTGGAGGATCGTTATTACTGACCAACTCCTAAATAGAAAACCAAAGTTTTGTTTTACATTCTTTCTAAGTTTTAATTTGAAGTTATACAAAACTTTTGAAAGGGTCTCCTTTAGTCAGAGGTTTATTACTACGAGCTATTATCCACAGTTATACTTTTAAATCTTACATGAGCTAAAATAGAGCTTTTTTCGAGAGCTAAAATAGAGATATTGTAAAGAATTTCATCTGTAATTCGTTCTTTGAGATAATTTTCTAGTATAATATTTAAGAAATAATTTAGTTCATATTAACTAAAATATACGAGTACATGTAGAAAGTAGTTAAATGCAATTTATTACCTCGTTATATTTCAATGTCCTGTTTCTCACATATTATTTAGTCAACAAAACTACAAATTGTTTCAGAATATGTGAAAGATGCCAAGTGTATATAGTGGATGGAATTAAACTGAACTAAAACTCGATTTATAAATTAAACGCTCTTTGCTAAAATTATATTTTTTCAACACATTAATTTCCATAAAACTGCTAAAGAGCAGCATTTGCTGAACATTTTCTGTTGCTGTGGGTATTGTCACCACAATACAATAAAATGAGAAATATTATCTTATATCTAAACTTAATATTTTCTAAATTGTAAAGTTTTTTTAGTTTATAATTTGGTATTTGACTTTAAAACCTGTGCCCACTATACTCCACCAAAATATATATTTTTAACCTTAATTAAATTTTTTTTAACCTGAGTGAAAGGAATAATAATCGTTATTTTGAAAATAATAATTAAAAGATACACGCCTACCAGTATTTATATCCGCAGTAATAGATTAATTATTCAAGGAATAAAATTTAATACAAATATTAATACACTAAGTCAATAAAATAAATTACAAGATCTATAAGTAAGTTTAGTAATAAACGAACTTGTTTAATATGTTACAGGTATATGTGCATTCCATTTTGTTTAGTTTGTCCATGCTTGTTAGTAATGTTATTATTATTAATCTCTTTAATTACAACGTTCCTCGGTAGTTCTGGAAATACAGTTTAGTTTCTTTTACTACAAAATAACATATCTGAAGTTTCGTATATCATACACAAAAATTAAAATATTTCTTTCTTCTGACCACTTAATCGAAAAATAAGTGTCTGGAAAAATGGTATTAGTCAAATCTGAGCTAAAATTCATGAATTTCAGCCACTCTGTCACTCCGAGTTTTCGGTTTTTGTTGGATTACACGGAGATTATTTTTTTTATAACACCAAGTGTCTCGCCAGAGAACATAAACGTTAAATTTATATCGAGGTTCGAGGTTTTAGCATTTCTTCTGCTTGTTGGTAACTAGAAATTGTAAAAGCAGCTATTTTACGACTAAAAAAAAAAAAAAAAAAAAAAAAAAAAAAAAAAAAAAAAAAAAAAAAAAAAAAAAAAAAAAAAAAAAAAAAAAATTAATTGTTCAGATTACTTTTGTGCAATTTTAGTTATTTTGACTTTGCATATATTTTTATTGTATCTGTTAATTAAATAAACTTAATTATTAAATACTAAATATTTTGGCATAGCTAAATTATTAAGCATATGTAAACTACAATAATGCAATGCACTTTGAGAGAATTTGAATTCAATTAAAGGTTTGAATTTAAGGAAATTACTAAAATTATCCCCAAACAAAATTGTATTTAGAACGTGACATTCCTTCAAAGTATTTCACAGTTTTACATTTTTTCACTTAGAAAAATAAGCTGAGGAAATCACTCATCACAATTAAACATATAAGAACCTCTTCCGGATAGCTTACGAAGTAGCAAAATATGAAAGTACGAGGGTATACGCCACCTCCCGATGTCTGTTGATGTATCTACCTTGACGATGGACAGTGGGCTATTTCCCATGACACTTTCGTGGAATTTACGATTTTTTTTGCCTTTACGAATCAAGCAGGGCATGAGGAGGACGCTTTCACGAATAGGCGTGGAAAAACGAAGTGACCTCCTCCCATTCGAAAAATAATCGTCCGTATCAAACTAGACCTATTGATTAAACTTTAACCCAGTATCTTCATATTTGCGATTAGTGATATTCATGAAATTGGTTTATCGAGAAGCCAGTTAGTCACACATAGGTTTGTGCTTTACCAAATGTAGGCTTTGTTGTTACATGTAATTAATACTTTGTGGCAAGATTTGGCCTTAAACGTGGTTTTAATTGTGGCAATTCTAATTATTAAAAAATATTAGTTTATGCGAAACTCTTAATTTTACAAAAATTTACAAAATCAGAATCAATAAAACATTTTCACCATATTTAACCTTGTATTTAAAGCCAATACAAAAGAGTATGTATGTATTTTTCTTGAGTTAATTCTTATTTATATGTCGGGATTATCGGAAAGAAGTTTTGTATTTTAGGATTGCGCACAGAGAATCGAACGCTGCTACGTATCCACTCAGAAAACAATACTGTTTTAGAGAGGGTAATTCGCTGATTATAATGAACTCCATAAAGATTTCAAATATGAAGGTAAAGTCATCTTGCAGTTATCTTCTTTTTAACATGTAGTACCTTGATCTTTCATTAAAACTCCTCACATATAAAAATTACAAAATACATTTAAAAAGAGTATATAGCTAAAGAAAGAAGAGAGAGGAAAATGTTTGACACAATTTAAGGGACAAAATATTAAATTCTTTCAATATAGTCGATTGTTAACACAAAATTCAACTCAGGTCCATGATTATCAGTGACTAGTATGTCAATGTGGTGACAGATCGCTTTAATCATGGTGCAGCAGAACTGCAGTGTGCCCCAAATCCTCTGAAAGTGCTCTGTTACTATTACTAACACAAGCCATGCAAGCAAGTATAAAATACACCGCTCGCTAATACAACTTTAAATACAATAGGAGTATTAAACATAAGAAAAATTACACATACTTTTATATCTTTGGTAAACTGGTTTGCTCTAAAGTGAATTAAAAATATGCATATTTTAATATTGCCAAATATAAATAAAAACACTACTTTTCGAAATAGTTTATTTTTTGGGCGAGGCCTTTCGAAACCAAAGGTTTCATCTTCAGGCAACTCCACAAATAAATATTTACATATTGCTTGTTGAAATTAATATTAAAATAACATATGATGTAACAATGCAAATACAAAAGTTTTTTAAATATTTCAGCCAGTATGAAAATTGAGATTTGACTAGAGTTTAATTTTTGAATAAATTGAGAAGATAGAAGATTGGAATTTTCAATAGGGCCCTCTTCATTGTTTATTATTGGTTTGTTTGTTTGTTTGGTTGTTGGTTTGTTTCTTCAGTATTAGTTCAGCCTTTGGTTTCGAAAGGCCTCGTCCAAAAAAATAAGCAATTTGGAAAAGTAGTGTTTTTATTAACATTTAGTAACATTTAAAGAATTTCCCAATTGCTCCAAGAGTTCTCAAATAATTTCATGTTGAATATTTTGGTTTTTCTTATACTTGTTAAAAATTTCATTGATTGTGTATAAAAGTTTAATTTTTATCAAGTTTATCTAGCTAACGTTTGGTAGGCATTAAAAATTTATATTAAGATAAAAAATGTAATTTTATTATTGTTAAAAAGTCAATATATTGTCTTGAATATATGTATAAAATAAATGATTAAATAACACATAAAAACCTAAAACGCTAACTAAACTACAAAATATTTAGTTTACAAGGTAAAATTCTTCTGATATTTTAATAAAATATGATTATCAGTTTTAATGCTGAGTTTATATTCAATTAAACTTCCTTTTAGTGCAGCGTATAGAATCTAACGCTGTTGCAAAACTATACTCTTGGAATCTAGATTTATGTTCGTCTGAAGAGATTTAAATTAGTCTGTGACAGGGTCAGATTCGAGGAACGTGAATTGGAGATGTCAGGTTTATGTTTTTATGAACAAAGAGTTCGATTACTCAATCAAATTGTAAAACATACTAAAATACATCACTTGGATCAAAGGTAGATCCAATTTACATGCAAATACGTCGGTCCAAACAATAATGAGGTCACACAATCTGTGACCGGGCGACGCCTTACTTTTATTGGGTCATCGTAAAACTGTCACGTACTGAATACGCAGTGTAGACAATTATATATTTTAATTATTTAAAATTAACCTATTTAATACTTATAAATAATAAATTAAAACTAAATTAATACAATTGTATTAGAGTGGAAGTAGTATACAAGCGCCAGAAGTTGACCCTTTTTGACCGAAGTACGTTTTAGAGATCAGAATTTTTTATACTTAGTTAAAACCAACAAGGCCAACTCAATGTTGGTACCGTAAATACATTATAACAAAAGAGAATTTAAAAAGCCATAAGTAGAAGCTTTTTGACCTAAGTAGAATTCTCAGCTCTACGTATGTATGTATACGTATTTTCTTCATCGCTGCAACAAGGCAATCTAAACTATGGAAAACGGAAATAACTTAGACCGGAAGTACGTTAAAATAGCTAGAAGTAAACCATTTTTGACTGAAGAAAGTTTCTGCGACGTATGTATATACTTTCTTGATCGGGAAATCAGTTATGGTGTCAGAATTATAGTCCATTCGAACCTAAAATGTTCCTACACGTACAGAACCTGATATCAGACCCAGTCGCAATTTCGCTTAAACTCTAACCCTTATGACCATGAACTCTGGTATAATATATACGTGATGTATGCCTATTTAGGTTAAAAAATACAGACCTCCATCATATTCCATCATAAGTGCTTTTACTAAATAAGCTGCGGACTTCGATTTTGAAAATAGCCTACAGCCAATTTTTTTAAATAATTTATAAAATGTTCAAATGGTTGTTTTTCTAACTAGCTCTGAGACTTAAATATTTGCAACCATGTATTCAACTAGAACTTTTTCAACTGGGACTATATAAACTACTGTGATGTGAAATCATTTCTTTATCTCAGTTTGCTCTGAAAGAACAATCAATTTTGGTTGTATTGGAACATAAGAAGTGGAATGGACCTGTCATAGACAGACTGATACACCTTTGTGCCGACCATGTAGTGGTTATTGGTTGGGTGGCCGCGAAATTGATTTAGTACCTTGCACAATTACATGCAATAAAGCAATTGAGAGATGATATGAAAAGTCAATTTACCAGAAATTGTAGTGTTTACGCAGTTTCTCTACCGTACTCAAAATTGGAATACATTAATTTTAGGAATATTATATTGATAATTTATATTTTTATACTTGTTAAAATTTGCAACTGTTAAATTGGGATTATTAATTAATTATTTTAATAATTAACAATGTGCAAAACTGACTTTTTTTTACCTAAGTGCTTGTTTGAATCATCATACAATCTCCTACCAAACATAAGTTTCGTTATATGAATTACTGAGACGATCTCGAGTTCTAGTAACAATTTTTTTTATGAGATGAATTTCTTTGGAATTCAAAAGCATACGACTAAATGGTTCTTCTTTCTGAATTCCTTTGCGTATTCTACACTACACTCTCTCACAGTGATTTAAAAAATGCACCAAACAAATTTATAGATAATCTGTTGGCATCGTCTTGGAATGAATAAACACACGAGTAAATATACATAACACATCTTGTGTTGATCACCAAATAACTTAACCCCCCCCCTCCGGGAATTACCTGGTAAGACCAGATAACCTCCTGAGTAGATTAAACCCCCTGATGTCTTAACCCCTGGTAACATTAACTTCCAAGGGAATTTCCTGGCATGACCTCATGTCCGAATTTTACCAATCACTAAATCCCTCTTACCCCCGAATTTGCAAGCGTACATCATGGGGGCCTGGGGCACATCTCCCAGCTAGCCGAAGGCGAGTATATATATATATATATATATATATATATATATATATATATATATATATATATATAGTCATAAAATAAATCGAGTAGAATGAAAATTAAATGTTTACACACTTTTTAATAGTTTAATATTATTATTAGTATTAATTAAATTCAATCAATCTCTTGACTATAAATTAATAATATTGAAATCAATCAAATTGTACAAATTACCATATTCCTACGTTTTTTTTAATATCTTGTACAAATAGTACTCATTCTTATATTAAGATTGTATGAATTTAACTAAAAAAATCAAAATAATAAATTTTAAATAAACGGTGAATTTACTTCTAGTTTCTCTTTCACTAATTTACTATATAATGAGTGTAATAAATAAAAACCGATGCTGTCATTCAATATTGATTCAGATCATTACAATATCTTAAACCCTTGCCTTTAATATGTATACCCTTATTTCAAGATAAGTGGTTGGATGTAAACTTATAAACACAATAAAAGTGCAAATAAAAGACAAAGCGTGTAAGAGGCTTGCTAGTAGAGAACATTAGGCTACGTCACGTGCTTTGCTACAGCGGTACCTGCGCATAATTAAAATGCTCTCAGAGAGAGACTTCAGTAGTGTAATATTCTTATCGCAAATGGGAGAGCACAAACTGCCTAAGAGGCTAAGTTTAAATTAGATACTTTACTTACATTCAATTAATAATAACCCTGCCTAACAACTAAAGTTTCGTTGTAACACCGAAATTACGCTATTTACTCGGCCAATTCAGTAACAACTGCTTGAATAAATTCCTGCAAAGCCTGCACATTATTGTAACAAAGAGCTAGAAATACCAGTAACTGTTGGAAAGTTATGTTAATCATTCTGTACCATATCTAGTGTAACGTTTATAACGTTTATAACACGTTCGCTATTAAAGAGTATATAATTACGATGATAAATAGTAGACGATGTGATTCTCGATACCTAAAGTGTTAAGGAACAAGCTGGAAGTTTAAGTATATGAATTAGAATTTCATGGAGACTTATTTGCGTCAAATACTCAACACATGCTTGCTGGAAACACTACATTAGGTAATTACAAAAAACTCAAGACCGATTTTTTGCCATGTCGTTGATGAATGGAAACCCAGAAGTGTAATTATACTTTTAGTGGGCCACATTAGGTAAATGTTTAGAATTTGACCGGTTCGTGAGGAGGCAGAAGGGAAAATGCCGTTGAACGAAAACCTGTAGACTGATTAAATATCTAGTCTTCATTGGTGACTGCTTCAGGGATATTCGTCAGGTAGGCCCAAAGTAATCATGATGTTGAACACAACACGGCATCACTGTGATTTTTCTCGATGAAGTGTAGAACCTGACCCAGAATTTAGCCCTTTCCGTGTGGCTTTTTGACTGAAATATCCTGCAAAAAATATTTTACAATGAGTAAAGAATATCCATTGTGCTATGGAGAGAATATAATGGTTTAAATAGATATTTATGAAACTTACTTACTATGTGATATTTTTTGGTAAATGTGTACAATCTGGGGTTAATTAATTGTCGCCTTTCAAGTACCATTGATGACGATTGGAGTTTAAACTTTATAACAGTTATGTGTTTTAGACTTGTATGTTCAAAATGCTTCAATTTAGAAATAAAGTATTGCATGGTATAAAGTTCTACAAAAAAGTAGGGCTTTACAGAAGGTTATTGAACGAAGATGTGATCAATGAATTTGATCTACTTTTATACATGCTAAATGTGGCAGTTTTTGTTTTGTTAATATAATTCGCATACTCTATTTTTACACACCAACATGCAGCCAGTTCGTTTAGTAACTAAGAAATCATCTTGTAAGAAAAACACTGTTTTATGGTGCTATTTAAAAATATAGCTTTGAAAGATAGTACAAATTTAGGAATTACAAATTTTATTACAGAAAACTATCTGATTTTTAAATATTTTTGGTCATACTACATGGACTATAAAATTTCATTCTCACTAATAATATTTATATTATTGTTTTCTTGTGTTTGTGTTTAATGGTGAGATACATGACACAAAAAACATCAACATAAGTTTGTTAATTTTTCATTTATATATCATTTGACATCAAACTTTCTTATAAATAAATTGTTAACTGTATGCTAATGGTTAATCCATTTAATCATAGGAATATAATACAAAGGGAAGGGGGAATGAATTGTTGTTAACTGCGTCTATTCCCTTTACAAGACAAAATTAATATATTCCACAACAAATGATAATTAGTTATTACTTGTAATCACATGCCAAAAATAACATTATATTGCACGTTTGTTGTAAACAATGACAATACAATTCATCGCAAAGGGTTGTTACAATTGAAATTTATGGGGAGCTTTATAGCTAAATTATAATTGGATGGCTCATAACCACGACAATTCCAGTGCAATTGTGAAATCTTTTATCGATGAAACAGTGAATGTGCAGTTCTAATATTCATTATAAAGTTTCTACATCAAAAGCACCTAAAATACAAAATACAGGGTTAATCTAGGTGAAGACGTATTTTCATTGTCTTATGAAGTACACAACTGAGTGCACTGTGGTTTAGATGACTAAGCACGGTGGTGCAACCGGGTTTTCTACTCGTAACGTAGATAGGGTGGAAGGGGTGGTTCAATTTGAACGGTGAGTTTAGCTTCAATTCATCTTCCTCTTAGTGCAGCGTTTGGAATGTGACGATGTCATAGACGACGTCGTCGTCGTTATGTCCTGAAATCAAACATAACGCATTTATTTTTGTCTGAAGAGATGACGTAGTAGAAAGGATTGATTCAATGTGCAAGGCGTATTGTCGAAACGGTATAAATAGGTCATTTAAGCTTCTTCGTCACTGTTGATTTTTATCTTTCCAGATTCCAGTGGACAAATCCTTTATTTATATAAAGTTTACAATACTTTTAATCATTCCAAGAGCTCACAGAGCTCGAGCGGAAATACTAGTAACTGAAGAAAAAGATTTCAGCACACAATATCAGCCAGTCTGTTTACTCTTATCAGTTCCTCACTATATTATCACTTTCAACATTCCACAAAGTAATAAAATGTACTTTTGATGTGTAACAGGGCAAGTATATGAACAGTAAATTATGTGACAAAATATGTAACTGCCAATTCTAACAGTAATATGAACAATAAATAAACAACTACTATTAAAAACCAACAATAATTTCTGTACCACGGCATACTTAATAAAACAATTTTCAATAAATAAAGAAATAGAACAATAATACACAGTAAACGACAAAAGATCAACAATAATATACAGTAAATTGTAAAAATATCAACTATAAATAAAGAAATAGAACAATAATACACAGTAAACGACAACAGATCAACAATAATATACAGTAAATTGTAAAAATATCAACAATAAGTATACGTAATTAATAATTAATAAATATATTTCTAGTGATGAAAAAAGTTTAAACGCAATTGAATAATTCTGAAAATTAGCGATACACAAAATATATAAACTGTTCTTCAGAGAAGCAGAGTAATACCATTATTAGCCAAGAGTAAAGTTGTGAAATTTTTGAGCTAAACCCAACATTAAAATTGAACACTTCCCACCATACCTACGTTATGTGTACATTAATTACTATCATATACACCAAAACGCTGAATATTTGAACGAGAAAATATGAAACCAGACGAGAATGAAAATCGTAGTCGCGACAAAGTAAAGCATTCACCTCCGCTGCGAACACAATGGAGCTCGTTTGTTGTTCTCTTCACTCAGCGCCTTGATTTATTTAGTTTGGCATATAACATAACAACCTTGGAAAATAATGGTAGCAAGGTTCCATATTATTTCTTGATATCAGATGGAAACACATAAAACTGTGTGTGTATGATATATTAAATGATGGAACATTTAGACAAATTAAGTGTTACCATAATATTTTGATGCAACACAACAAAGTTGATATAACTTGTCAGAAATAAACAAATATTACTCTGCCAAGGGATGCATGGTGTATTTAATTGGATCATATTTTTCTACTATTTGTAACGCAATTATTATTCCTAAGAAATAAAAACAGCATATCCTGAAAATTCGTTTGACAGATCGGTAAATTGAAAACTCTTTACGCCAACTTTTTTAGTATAAAAATCTGGGTAGTTATTTTTTAAAACTTTTGTGATTGGAAATGAACAGTTATAAGTTTCACTGCCTTTGTTAGAAATGTGGAGTGATGCTTTTTTGGTTCAGAGGACAAGAAGCTGGAAAGTCTTTCTTTGTACTTATGACCTTAGCGTTAATTCTGGATTGACAGGATATAGAGTCCTTTTAATAGAGATAGTAAGCAGTTGCTTCCTATCTCCTGTGAGAAAAATTAGAATTAATAGTTTATCATTGAGTAGTTTATTTATTTTAGATCATGAAGGAAAACGTGTACGGGCTTATCAAACCTAATTTGGTTCTTTAATATATCTCACTCATTCTTTGAAGTGAATTGCTTTGGATGAATATTTTTGAACGAAATAACTTTTCTGTAAAACCATAATGGATTTTTTTTATTGTGCAATGTGGGTGAAAATTTTACATTAGATAATAAAAAATACAAAAATTTAATTTTTCTTAGCTTTCCACCATGAAACGTTTAGCTAGCCGAAAACCAGTAGAGAGTTTTTCAAAGCTGGGATATTTGCCGCTGTGAGGCGATCACGAAGGCTCTAAAGCCTATTCGGCGAGTGTTTAATTTTTTTTTTATATACATATTTAAAAACCAGCTAATATCATAAAAAGGAATTTACATATAAATGAACTTATTCAAACATAATTTTATTCGTAGAGGTTTATTCTAGTAAATGAGAAGAAAACATTTAAATGTTATTCTGAAGTGTTCACACTTACATAAATCAATCAATCTTTATTGCAGATACATGAATTACATATATATCAAACATTGATATTATAAGTTTAGAGCTAAAATTTGAACATTCTACCCACATCAAGATCACACTCAAACATATAATTCAACATACGCCTATCTTAGATCCTTTGTCAATTTTCCACATTCAGAGCCGAACGAATCTCCTGATTGGATGATATCCCATTAAAATGTCAAAAACTCGGTAATATTATAAAATGCTTGTGACGCTGAAGCGTGTCAAACGAGTTGTTAGCGCCTTGATTGCTGCGGCATTCTTTATCCAATCGAGCTTGGGCAGCTTGTTGAGGAAATGTGAGATTACCTCACAACCTCTGTTACAAAATGAGAATTTGCTTATAGTTTGTTTAAACAAACACAGATTCACAGAGAGGAATGGTGACACTTAATAAACTAGAATCACATAAACATAACTGAAAAAGTAACAAAAATTTTACTGTTATGTTGTTATATTAATTTCTAAAAATAAATGCCTTACACGTGTTACCATTCATAATAATACGAAATCCAGTGTATTTTGATTATATCAAAGATCGAACCTGCGAACGTTTAAGAGTTTTCCTCAGCGATTCGAATCACTAATGGTCAAGCTGAATCGTTATTCCTATATCTCAACACACTATAACTCAATTTCAACAAAAAACGTTTTCTTCATTTCAATTTCTATTCTATTTATTTCAGTCATAAAACAATTAAATTTCACAAATCATGATGTTATGTGTTCGGGTTTTAAATGTTATATCCCTAAAAGAATCGTTGAAAACGTGTTCAACGTTTCAAAATATTCGTATTTCACTGTACATTAATGAACTCCTAATTTAAATTACGCTTAAAGCTGAGAAAGGAAACAAAAAAGTAGTGTAATATTGCGGATGAGAGTGTACGATCCGTCCAAGAGCCTAAGTTTAACTAGATTACTTGACTCACCTCAGAATAACCCAACTGTGTCCGTGTCCCTGACTTGGGCAATCGTTTGAAAGTGTGGTCATAGTATCAAAGTTGATAGCTTTGTATGGTAAAAATATGTTCATGGAACAATTTTAATGATGGCATTATCTCCCTTTACAGCCACAACGGAAGCTTATCCTATCAAATGATATCCTTTATTTACGATCCTTAAACATATGTAAACAATAAAAATGTATTTCATAAAAAAGCTAATAAATTGTTAAAATGGTGCTAAACTTCACAAGGTTTGAAGAATTACATTGAATTGAAGAGATATATTTATAATAATTTTTAATATTACACTATATTTACAAACTGTACTGTTTACTTGTATAGTAAACTTACGAAGTTGGTTAAAGTGTGTTACAAAGTATTGTAAAAACAAATTTACTATTTTTTCTATATTTAAATAAAAATTTTAATGCATTCATACATCTCGGAATGATTAAAAACAAAATAGCAATGTCATAATCTTGTTCTACACTTCAAATAAATGTAATAATATTTAATTTGTATATGCATTTTTTCCCGAATTTAATAAGTGAACTGTTTAACATTACAATGCCATTAGCGCAAACTGGGTACTTCTATGTTGGTTATAACCTTTTCTAGTGACGAGTATTTAATAAAAATAAAATAATATTTACTTATACTAATAAAGTCTTAAAATTCGAGTATTGTCAATGGTATAGATTTGTTTTAACGTACGCGTATTAATTGAAGAATATTAACATAGGAATATTAATTAGTTCTAACCTTTTACATAAGGTTATTAATGTATTAGTATTTATATAGTCATAATATAAAAGTTAAACTTTTAACTATTTATTTTTAAACACAAATATTAATTTGTCTAATAATATGAATATGTAAACACACGAGTATTAATGGACTAAATAATTACCAATGTAGTCTTAATTTTAATCAATACATGAGTATTATTATAGTATTATAACTCGAGTATTAATTAGTTTAACGTACACTGATTAATGCATGATTACCAATATAATCGTAAGCTACAAATAGTAATATTCAAACATTAAAACAGTCCTGGAATTAACGTAAATCCTTATTAATTAATATCTGCTATTGCTGAGAATACGGTACCTGTATTTTGCAAACCGAATGATGTGAGTTCAGACATGTTTTATTGATAAAGGTAATTTCAAACAATACAAATTAATCTAGTCACTATGTCAAAAACTAACTTTTTGTGTTTAATCCCATGTTAGTCCTATAGCTAATAGCTATCAATGAACAATAGCGCACAACAACTATATCCGAGCAATGATCACGTGATCTGCTTCAACATTTGTGTAATAATGAAAACACGTGGGTACCCGACAGAGGCGCTCCGTGAATATTAATAATCTACTATTTCATAGATGTAATATGGTATTACTGATACAGTATTAACCAGAGGATTATTCATGACGAGAAACACTCCACAAAAATGTGTTAACATTACATATATAATACAATAATATATTTAATCATGTAAAATTAACATATCTATAATAAAAGAATTTATAAATTCCAATGAGACATTGAAAGCCCATGTCAGTACCTGGTAGCACAAAGAGAGCTGGTAGACAATATCCTAATATTAAAATAATATTATTTGACTAAGGACTTCAAAGGTAATAGTACTAAACTTTAAAATAAATCAGGTTCTAGTAAAATACTGCGAATGAAGTTCAGTTTAAATCAAATAAAAAATAAAATCATATATTTTTGTGTGATTTTATTTATTTAATCTTACATTGCAGTTATGTGATATTAGTTATTCACCTAAAGAAGATATCAGATTGTATACCTTAAAACGTAACGTTACTGATTTCTTGTGCCACTGAACAGTAGTGAATATACGGAAGGATCCTATTTTATTCACAATCCTTCCATCGTGTTAACAAGGAAGATACATATACATATAATGTATATTATATAACGATTTTCGTCATTTTTTGCTCAATTCAATTATGTTAGCTTCATTATACCCCCATGGTAAAATGAAAATAAACTATAATGTTACAATAAAAGTATATTTGGCTACACGAGAGAAGAACCTTCATTTTTGTAGCTAGCTGCCTTATTAACGCAGTCAACCATTCTAGAATAAAAGTCAATAAGTGGACAATCTAAAGAGATGTTGTTCAGACTACCTGATAGATTGACATACTAATAGTCCGTAACCCCATGGGTGGCAGGGGGAATGAAAGGTTTTGACCGTGGGGATTCCGCTTCCTTTCCACCTCTGACTGGCCCAGCAACGAACGTAATCTTGTGTCACTTGTATAATTTTCATACTGTTCCTTAAATAGGCGTTAGGAAATTAGGCTACAATTGTGCCGCTGCGTAGATTATAAATCTATCTAAAATACGAACATCCATTCAATGTGAGGATCGGTAAGTGAGTGTGTAGTAAAACAGTAAGTGTTAAACTCAACAGCTCTACAAACAGTCAATCAGGCAGTGTTGAAGCAAAACCTCAAATCAATTCTTGATCCTTTAATAGTTGAGTTTTAAGAAGCAACTTGTTTTGCTCACAAGAAACACAAATACAAAACAGCTCGTATTTCACAACTAAAAAGTGCTTTACCAAGTGGAGGGAGTAAAAATGTTTTAAAATGCCTATAAACCCCTGTAGATTTTTGTGTTTCTTTTGCCTCAAAAATTATATAGTGAGAAGTTTGACTTTGACATGGTCCAGATATATTGAAATAGTTGTACATAAAATTTAAATGTTAACTTAATTTTATAATATGGTCCCCCAACCCCGAATGCTAGAAATTTATTTAAAGACATCATAGAGTGAGTAACGTGATGGATATTGCTTTTGTTAAGATACATTAAGTACTTCCAAATAATGTGTTATAATCCAAGCATAATGGAAAGAATTAGGTTTAAATTCAATTTTAAATATTATTCTCAACAGTAATTGAAAAGTTTTTAACTAAAATTTAAGATATTAGTTATTCCGTTACCATTAAATTCGATTGGAAAGGTACTATTTTGTCAATTTACATATCAAGAATCAATTTATTTTAATTGGAAATTTACTCACAGGAAAGCGAGAATTAATCTCAATTTCTTGCCAATCGTGACATCAAAGCAAGTTAAAGAGCTAAAATATACCACAAAGGGTTAATAGATTTAAGTTAATAGAGCATGGGCATTTCATCTTCAGAATTGAAGGAAGTCAATTTTTCTGAATTCCGTAAGCCACTTGTTTAAGAACAGAATTTTTTACGCGTACTTAGTTTTTTATGTGATTTTTGTAATCGATGGACATTAAAATTTAAAGATTCACCTGCATAGATTAAAAAGTATTTGTTTCGATCAAAAATAATTTCCATGGTGTTTCAAAACAGTATTACTCGTATTTTCAATAAAAAATATGGAGATATATTTCACAAGTTCGGTCGATAGAAAGTCGATAAAAAAAATTAATCCTATTCTTAACTCAAGTAGTAATACAAGAATACAGAAGTTACAGACGGGGATATAATTATGGAAAGGGGTGAAGTATGTCCGAAATTAAATACGCCCAGGCCGTCGTCTAAAGCTCATTACAGTTTTACACGGGTGATCATAGTCCAGTATCAAAAAAAATACTTATCACGTAAAACCACGACATATTTTTATAGATACCTTGTAAATAAAATTTGAAATATAACCGACGAGAGTGAACAAACTGACCAAGAAGCCAAGTTGAAAGTACATAACTTCATTTATATTCAACCTGAGAATGACCAGCGTTCTAGTCATATTTGAGTGCTAAGTATGAAAGTCTTGTAATAATACCAAAGTAGCTTCGTATTGTTAAGTGGTTATTTGAAAACTTTCACAGTGATAATATTCTCTTTATTGACCTCACCTTACAAAACATATTTTCCTTTATTATAGCATAAAACAGGAAATCTTTCTATAAAATCCTTTTACTCTCAAAACATAAAATATCTTACAAGAAATATCCTTTCCGGCGAAGTCGGGAGACGCATAGGTTTTCTATATGGACTTGATTTTGTTACCATCAATTAATTCTAAGTTATGATTGGAGACTTATATTCAGTTATAACGGTCCAATTGAACAATTCTATATATATATATATATATATATATATATATATATATATATATATAAAACATTCATTTTTTAAACTTTTAATGGCAGACTTCTTGAAACCTTAATTGAATAAATTAAAGATGTAAATAAAAATTTGATATCTTTTTGAGCCTTTGGTGGAAATGGCTCGAGTTAACATTTAAAATCTTTTTTTGAAACTATTATTGTATAAGGCTCACCAACCAATTAATTTAACCCTCTTGCATTAAGTGCAGTTTGGATATTCTTAGAATTAAATAATTTATACATATGTTATCGTGTTGATTACATATGTATAAAACCGGTATATATAAATATGTTATTTATACATGTATGTATATAATTTTGGACTCTATAATTTTCAAAATTCCTCCTCCAAATTCCGTCTTCAGGGTGATTTTAATTGGCATTTTTTCTATGAAATCTCTCTAAACATTGGCCAATAATTTAAACCATATTTGAGAATTATTATAGATATTACATAAAATAAACATAAACATATTTGTATTGCTTTATCCAGGTATGTGAGACTCTTTGGATACCAACAATCAAATATACTCGTATAAGGAAAGTACTCGTTGTATCGTAAATTTTCACGATTAGATTTTACTATTTTATCGACTGATCACTACTGATCAGTCTCATAAAACTAGAAATAAAACAGGACTGATCATTATTTGTTGAAAGGATATCATCCAACCATGAATGTAAAACTAAGGTTATGGCTTGCTTGGGAATTGCTTTGTGTCAGTGTTAAAGAATTGAACATTGAAAACAGTAATAGACTAAATTTTTATTTTACATTTTATTAGCCCATTTGTTCAATACATTTAACCAGTAACTATTTAGAATGTGCATTACAAAGAAACAGTGTGCAAGAAAAGTTTTCTTCTTTTCCATGTTTGTTCAACAACGTAACAGGGTAAATAAATCAGGTGCGTAACTTACAACAAGCAAGTCCTGCTGAGCTTTTAACGGAATGGCTGTTTACTCTGCAGCTTCCTCCACAGGCTTCAGAGGCCTCGTTTTTGCGTTTTCCAGAACGGTAAGTAATGAAATTAATTATCATATTATATGATGGATACACATTACAATATGCCAAAACTATTATTTGCTGAGTGTTAGCGAAGGTTTCACTCATGGATTTGGAAAAATTTCTGTCAATCACTCAGCACGATTTCTCGAAAGCAAACTGATCTATAGACTTGAAAATATTTTTATTGAAGCTACTGATAAAATTTATATATTTGCAACCTGAGTTCTATGATGGTGCATGTCACTCTATGGGGTTTTGCTAAACGTTATTTGTACTCTGATGGTAACGGAAAATTGCAGAATAAATAAATTTCTAAATTATTAATAAATATAAACATTTGGAGTGTAAGTTAATTTTAATAGCCAGTGAGTGACAAGATTTGATTTAAACTTACTTATGCGTTGTAGTGTCATCTCTGCTTTACCATAATAGTTTGCATAATTTGTCACAATAAGTTAAGAATTTAAACTAATAGTATGTTTCTAATTAAACCTTATAGTTAGTTGAAAACATTTTATCATTAACATGTCAAAAGATTGATAGCCGATGTATGTTTGAGAAGTTGGTTTGAGGAACTTGCATTGTCAAGTTACCCCCGAGATGCATTGTGTGGGGCGGTCACCCTAGGGGTATGTCCGGAGGAATTGATGCACTATCACTGTCCATGTTTAGGTTACGCTCATGTTTGGCTCACTTTAGCATTCCACCAACTTTGTCCACAATATTGATCATGATCAACCAAAAATTAAAGGCAGCGTTCTTACATTATAAAAATAATTGGTGAAAGAGCTTGCAAAACTAGCTTATTATTGAAAACTACCAAGTTAATCTAGAGATTTAATTTCCTGTGAAAATCTAAAATTAATTAGTATTATAACTTTTTGGCTGAGCGTTAGCAAAGCCTATCACTCGTTGGGGTGAAAAAAATGTAATATCAGTTTTTATATTTGTCTGTTTCTCCTCACAAAATCCTGAAAAAGTATTGGCCTATAGACTTAAAATTGAGCATTTGTATAAGACGAACATAGGTCGATTATGGTTCATGATATTCCATGGGATATTTTTATTTTGATCTTATGGGAAACTATAATATTAAAGAGAAAAATAGCAGAAATAAATAAATTTGTAATAACATTCAGTATATTTATGAGATTTGAATATTTAACATAATAACACGAACAGCCTAATTATTCCAACAGGTCTAATATCACTTTATGTGCCTTGGTGTGAAGACTTTTACTATGTAACCGTGTTTTGGTAGGCCAGGTTTGAACAAGATCATGTTAATTTGGACAAATTTAACAACATGGACAATATAATGATGGGTAGGTTAGAATTTCATTTTGTTAAAAAGAGGATTGACTGAAGTAGGCTGTGACCGTATAAGAACACACTGCTTTGTTTTGGAGAATGAATATTAGTTTAGTTTATATTCTCTAGTATTGTATAAGTGTACAAAGAATATTTGCAATCGGACATCTATTCAGCCTATCAAAGATTAGTTCCTCTTTATAGTACTAAAACCCTTATGAACAACATAGAGTTACGAGCATCAGTACACTATACTTGCGTTTAGAAAGTTGCAATTCTATTTGATTAAGTTGGTTTAAACTTCCTTCTAACTTGAGCCTTCGAGTTGGTTGGTGCAAACTGTATAGACACTAGTAATGAAAAAAGTTTAAACCAACTGACTACAGTGAGTGATTTTATTTCTGCACGTGTGATTACTCTGAACGGTCTACTAAATTCTTGCTTGTATTCAAGGGTGCAGTATAGTAAGAGACCACCACTGCAATCGTATCAGGGTACCAAACTATCAATTAGAAATACTTAAACTATCAAATATAAAACATTTTAAATACAGTTATTTAAAATTAATGTTTTGTCAGATCTTTTCATTGTATTAAATAACAATATTGTTCCAAGTTAATTCAAACTAAGTATAATCACTTATATGGTATTTGAGTAATGGCCGCTAGTATATGTGTTGTGTCACTTGCTGTCACACACATTCATCCCTAAAAAAAGTAAAAAGTAACTAAATGTAAAAATGTTTTGTTTTACAACATTTTATAGATACACATATCGTAGATAGTTTTTATTCATCAATAATAATTATTAATATTTTAGATTTAAAACAGCTGAATAAGATTATAATTCAAAATAATATAATGTAATATATATATATATATATAATATATATATATATATATATATATATATAATTCAAAATAATATAATGGAATATATATATGTAATAATTGTCGTGGTGGCCTCTTATTATACGGCAGCCGTATTCAAATTACTACTCTTTATTTAAAAGGTAAACACATTCTTAACTGGATAAGAATTTACAATTTTTCATAGTTAGTAAATTTGTTATGAACCTTGTATATAAATTCTATGTACAACAAACTTTATGTTTGTAGTGTATATTATTCAATTTTACACTGTTTTTGTAGTCATTAAAAGGCAAATGTAAAAGTTTGGTCAGTGAACTTACTCTCCCACGCTTTACAAACAATACGACGGGGCGTCCAGCCCACGTACAAAAGGTTTGCGGTAATTTGACTGTAACATAATGTTAAGTAAATAAGCACTCTTGTCTTGTTACTCAAACCTACCTCTGTGTTTAAAATAATACGCTCACATCTTTCAGAGTTCTTATAAATTATAATACGATATGTATATATTTAGTTATGTATTATACGTAGTAATGTCCTAAAAATATGTAAGGCTAGCACATTAGAATACATGTTTTAGTATTCTACACAATAATGTTACTGTTTGATAGTTTTATGGTATGAGAATGATTCATTAATTACTGCCGGTAATATATAATATCTACGCTGGTTTAGTTGCAAGACAGGCAGACTGTATGAGTAACTTGTTGTGAAATACAAAGTGCAAGATGCAGAATTAGTTCAGTTTGAAATCAGTAGGCCTACACTTGAGCAACCGTCTGGAAATCTTACAATGTAAATGAAATAAAAATATTTTTTTTTTAAATTATCTAAGATTCTAAAATCCTTTTCTGTTTCACTATAAAGTGAGTAATCATTAGGCTAACTTTCGTTTCATTAAAAATTATTTCATTTTAAAATGTAATAAAATAGAAAATATAAGTAGGTAAGTTGTTGAAAATTGTTGAAAGTTTCTTGAATTACCTTTTTCTAAGTTAAAAAGGTCAAGGTAAAATGTTTACACAAATGCGAATAGATCATTGTTTAAATATTTTACTGATTGCTACTGACTAACAAACTTATACAAAGCACCGCTACCAAGTTTAAGTTTGATAGGGATTACATTTAGGGTTATAGAATCACAATCACGCATGGTCATTGAATAATTAGTTAAACTATATATGGGTACTATTGTGAAAACTTACACAGTATAAACATTTCTCGAAAGACCACCCTTTCTATTTAAAGATAATTTGATAAAGATAATTGTATTAAATAAGTATGTTAAAACGCTTTTGTAGTTTTTTCTATAATTTATTATTACTTAGAAATATTAAACTATACAATGCGTGTGAGAATAACAGATGTTCGAACACATTCTATGGCACTTGAGACAGATTAATATAACAGTTCACTTAGTGCAGATTTCACAGTTTTGGTGAAATAAATTCTAAATTAAAAAAAATAAATGGATCTGATGTGTTAAAAATATAAAATATTATTGTAATGTAAATGTCAAAATAAAGCTATTATAATCCCAGTAGATTACGTTTTTATAATAGTTGTGAACAGAAATTAGATTTTAAGAAATTAAAATCAGAAATATATAGAAGTGGGTTGATCAATCGGCTTAAGCGAAGCTTATAAAGTTATTATGTTTGTATGCCTGTCCGTAGGAATAAATTTTGCTGCAGACTTGGAATTTAGTATGAAACTACATGGTCAAGTTCGATAATGATTAATTATTTTCCATGGGATATTCCTATTTGTACCCCTAGCGAAAGGGGTTGCACAGCTCTGGTCTGGTATACTCTTATATTTTTAATTAAGAATTGATTTAATTTGGTTTGAATGATCAATTTTCATAATAGAATAAAAACAAAACCTTATGAAAAGTATAGGAATGCAGGATGATCGGTATATAATGTATTTCGGTTGTATCTAGTTCTATTTCTGTAAAAGTTCGTGCTATATGCTTATAATATACTTTGCTATCTCGCTATCCTGGATCCTAGTTAAACCAAGTTGCACAAGTCATTTATCAAAATTAAAACTGAATCACGAGTGATGCTGGAAAATGTTCGATGGTTAATACATATTTATTAAAAACATTTATTGTTTGTAAAGAAATAGGATAAAAATAGTCACTAAAAGCAAGACTTAATCCATAGTCTTTAATTATGACTTTCGAATTGATTGTATAGGTAAAAATCGTTCCTCATTATTTGAACCTGTTTGAGTAGCTTCATATTACGCCCTTTATTATCTCATATACTTAATTGTTGGTTTTTTGAACGTTCTTCACTTTCATTTGGATATATTTATTTCTTGCAAATATGACTATCCAACATTAATGTAATGTAGTGTACTCAATATTCTCTACAGTCTTGTATAATGCACTTTGCTCTTTATTCCAGCCATTCTCATCTAAACTGATTTAAACAAGAACGTATCCGGGAAAGAATTGGGGGGGGGGGGTCCAGACAACTGATATTTTCCCGTAGTGGGCAGAGAGTAAGGCCCTATTGTGTTTCTTAAAAAGTTCTTGACCCGTTTCTTTGTTGAAAATGATCTTTCAGCAGTACATGTCTGTAATAATGAATTATTCAAATAATGATAATCGTCAAGGACATCTTGGAACTCCTGGCTGGCTACATACTTGGATTTAAATATTTTAAATTACATTTTCATTTAGTAAATTAAGTGATATGATGTATAGAACATATTAGTAAATGAATTCAATATCCAAAACATGTGGGCTAGATGATGGTGAAATCTCATGTGTCGAGCATTCAAGTATCGATTTGCGTGTTGGTCTCCTGTAAAATATATGTCATAAATCCAGTATGTTTTTCATTCTCATAACGCAAAAAATTGTAAACTACTATTAATTTTTAGCTTTTACGATAATTTCAAATATAATCAGGGTAATTTCATGAATAGTATGAGTAACTTAGTGATCCCCTCAATGCCTAAAACACAAAGGTTAGCTGCAAAATGTAATATCTGTGATCTCACTGGCAGTCGATGTTTTATAAGAGTTGCTTTCAAATAAGAATAAATTTAAATAAATAGCTGATTTAAAGAAATCAATTATATCTTTGATCGTACGTGTAGTACAATGGAAGCAAAAGTTTACATGTGTTTCTGTGACAAGCACTAAGCCTCACACATTTACAGACATAAATCATTGCTGTTGCAGTACAGGCAATTTAATACAGTTTGATTGATTCGTAAGCTGATTGAAGCTGTTTATGTCACGTTCGTGTTTGTTACTATGCAACCTCGTTAGTTTATTTCATGGCCACCGGTGCTCTCCTATTTATTTAATTGATTCAGGAATTGTTTTTAAAATACATCAGTCTCATGAATGTATAACACAATTTAATATATAACATAGCATTATACAAGAAAAAGATTCTGTCAATACATGTTAACAACTGATCAGGTTTAATACGTATTTTAATTTGTGTACAATCAAGAAAGATATAGTTTACGTAATATGTTCATATAAGTTTATGTTGTTTCACTATAACGTTTATATCATCATACGCTCGTAAATTAAGAGTTGGGGGTGTTTATTAATCCTCATTTGTTGACGTTTAAGTGGGGATTTGCTGTTTGTAAATTACAATTAAAATAACTTTTCATGTTATTGAGATAAAACAAAAAGTTTTATTACGTAATGAAATAATAATTGTCAATAGATAGAACACTCTGTAAACCACATCTGCGCCGTGGTAAAATAAATAAAACGCGAGTCGGTGCTGCCCTAAGATACAATGGTTGGATATGGCAAAAATTATTACACTGACAGCGGCTTCAGAAGTAGTATTTGGGTTGGGAAACAATGTTGGATACGTGACGGGACTTTTATAGCATCGTACTTGTAAAATATTCTGTGAAATCTCCCTCGCAGGATGTTCTAGATATCGGAAATGAGCTCTCCATACTTTCAGTGAGGTTCTGTTCCTCGAATAATCCTTCATTTTCCATCTCCCTTCCGAGTAAGTAGTATATGAAGTTCGTATTTACTCAGCGCTAACTGCACAAAATAAGTTACATGAGTCCTACTTTTCCAATTAAACGTTTTATAAAAAAGTTTTTATTGCAGTTTTCGTATGATTACAAATATACGTCATAAAATCAATAAGTGTCTCCTTAAAATTTAACGCATCAGGGAATGTAAATATATATTTTCTTATGAAGAGGTGTAGAGGATAGTTTCCTTTTACAAACCTGTTATGTGTACATGTAGGACACATACTTAAGGAAGGAAATTGTTTTAGCTAGTTTGAATTATTCTGTCCTACTATGAACGTTTCCTTAACTGATTGAAACAAATTGTTTGTCGGCAATTTGCATAATATTATCATATTTGAGATATTTTGATCACTAACAGATGAACAAAACACAGGATTCTATCTATTAGTAAACCTGAATTTGATAATCAAACTGAACAGTCAAAGCAATGAGTGTCTTAGGGACCATGATGTTTGTTGCGAAGATGTAATAAGCCATTATATCAGGTACATAGACACTCCCGCATGTATAAGATTGTTGATTGTTTGTTAATGGTATACATGGTTCGATAGCACACTGGACCCTCATTTATACAGATGTGCACTAGACTGATCCATACCTTAAAAAATTATACAGAATTTATAAAATAACCTCTTAGAAAAGAAAAACATGTTATTAATAATAAAAACCACCATAAGACTAACGATATAATAGGAATACCAAATACGAAAATGTAAATTACTTAAACAGCCTCACCCTTTAAACAGACTTTTCGAAATCCAACGTGCTAAATTTTGCACTGCACCCAGTAGACAATTTCGCTAAATTTTGCAATATGGGTCAGCCATAATTTTGGCAGATTCTATATTGGAAGAAGTTTACTCCTCAAAATTCTTTGGAATACTCCTCGATCGACGGTTGACATATATGTAATAATCACATTGACCATGTGTGTGCCAAACTGCCCAATCGGCAAATAAATTCGCTTTTATGTGTGTTTTGCTTGTATGAGAAGTAGTATATAAGCTGCTGGACTGTTTAATTTTATTTCCGTAGCCTAAAACATTAAAACCATTAATGGGGGTTTAGTTTAAAAACACATTTATTTTCATTAGACGATTGTATATGAATTGCTTATATTTGTATTTTGAGTAGTTGTACATATTTGCAGCTGGCAAGCTGGTTAGTTTAATAGGCTATCTACAAGACAATAACAGGTAGCGTAACAGGGTTTACTCAAGTTTCACCCTCGAGATGTCCTGTCGACGGAAAGTCCGACATGCATTCAGAACATCCTGAGCTGCAAGCTTTGCTAACACTCAGCCAAATCTCATGGAGTACATATACCATTTTCGAACTCGACATTCCTCATGTAGATTTTAATAAAACTACTTATAATTCCCATAAGTGCGTTAACTTTTAAGAACTTTTATTTAGGATGAAACAAACACACCTTAATAGGATAACAGGATTTTAGGCACTTGTGATTGTTATTTATTACAAAATGGGCTGAGGATTTAAATCTACCCTCTTCCTTAGGTTTCAAAACTCTCAAATATATAAAGGTAAACATACAACGACACACTATAATAATAATAAGTTTTGTGATGAACTTATCACACAATACACTAAAATTGAAAACAAAAACAGTTGCACGTAAAAATAAACGAAACAACATCTGCGTAAAGTTCAGGCTGGCGAGAATGAACCCAAGAGATGTCACTGCATGTAACCAATAACACTACAAAGACGCGTCATACGCACTAGAGGAAGTGGAAGGCGGAGGAGAAAATCAATGTTGTCACTTCCTCTGTTAAATATAAGTGTACCAGTAAACAAATGCGTTTGTTTAAAAATGCCAGTATGTGACCATCACTAGCTGAAAATATAATTTTGGAAAATAACATATGTAAACATATGAATAATCAATAACAGTAGTCTGTTTCACATAAACAAAATACATGTTATACTTATCAACATATAAATGACGCATTAGTGTACGATACTGGAATTTTGTATGTTAATTGTCAGTAGAAAGCTCCACTTAGCGCAAATAATTAATCATATTAATTTTTGGGAGAACTAGTGTTATCCATTTGTACTGCACAAATATTTATGGTAATTGCATACAATTTATGGTAATTACCACTTTCCTTCTCTCTTTCTTATTCCGAGTTGCCTGAGAATAATGAAAAACTGTATTAATACATAATTTTTAATATTTTAATATTAATTGTAACAAAAAAAATGTAAATATCTATTTGTGAATTCGCCTGATGATGAAAGCTTTGGTTCCGAAACGCCTCGTCCAGATAAAAAAACAATTTGGAAAAGTATTGTTTTTATTCACATTTAATACTAGTTAATTAATATGATTAAATAGAGAGACGTAAAAGTATAACGTAATATAAATATAATGGAAGGCGAATTTAATGCTATTAATTAAAGTATACATACATTTGAAGGTTTAAATAACCTGTACGTTATTGTCTGAGGTAAATGTTTTTGTGAGTGAAATAACTTCTACTGAACATCTGAAAGTTATATAACTTGTCAAGAACAGTAAACTTGAAATTTTAAATGTAAAATGCACGCTTGTACCAAATTATTTATTAAGTGGAAAATGTTAATGTTTTTCAGTACACTACCTCTCTCAGCTACTCCAGGACGCCTGGCTCACTCAAGAACTTATTTAAAATGTTTAATTATTTAAAATGTAATATAGTTTTAATTAATCATGTACTCTTCTTACTCGTTAATTCATTTGTAATTCATTTCATTCGGTTAATTTGCCTAATCCGTCATTAAGTATTTACGACTAGTATTGCAATATTCACTCTCATTGAAATTAGTAACAGATAGATTTTTATACAATTACTGAAAAATAATTGTAGAAACGTTTATTTCAACTAATTTAAAACTCTGTGCGAATTTCTATAACCCAAATATCTCATTAATGTCCCTAAAACAGGTCTCGTGGAATTAGGCCCAACTTATAGCCTTGTGGAATTAAATAAATTGTAAACCACTTTTTTATTGCTAAAACTGTACCTTTCACGGGACCCATTATTTAAATAATGATGTATAATAAAAAATAGTTATAGACCTGACACGATTTCTATTGTTTTACTTTGGGTACATAAGTTTTTATAAGGTTGTTGTTTGAAATGTTTACAAAACACGTACTATCAGTGACACGTCATAACCTCCCAAGTTTGATAATGATGTTAATCCTTTGAAATAAATTAAGCCTTGTAATATTCCAACTAATATCCCCACTCCCACATTTTGGAATACATTGTAGCTAATCAGAGGGTTGGCTCTTGGGACCATTGCTAGATGCACATCTAGCGAATGTATCTTGTTATATTCTATCATTAAAGAGATCTCTAAAACTGTTATGTAATATTTTTATTATAATTATTCAATCATACAGGCAATGTTAAAAAAATTACAAAATCTTTACTTCTAAATTACTACAAAACAATGTCTCTGTAAACTATGAATTTCTTTATTAAAATATAAGAGTAGATAGCTATGAAAATCCAAACCTATCGTGGGTCTTAACTGCCTTACTATCTGACCTTTTTATGACTTTGAACTCTATGATAATTATTAGCTTGAGTTTACTTGGACCAAAAGTAATGAATTAAAAAGTCTTGAAGTCTTATTTTGAAAGTGTATAACTAAAACTTGGCACATCTTAGCATACGTTTAAAGATCACCGTATTTGCATAACAGTCTCTGAAATATAACTGTTTATTTATATAAATTATATTAGGCTTGAAAATTGAATTCCTCGTTAAATATAAAGCTCTTTGTATAATTAGATAGTAATATGAAGTTAAAAGCCATAATTTGACATTAATGACAGCGTTAAAATGTACGAGCGTGTCAGAATACTCGAGAAGGAGCGACGAGGAAAACGACTCAATCTCTTACGCTTCAATGGTTTACTTGTTATGTGATCCGACAAATTCTGATTTATTATTGGTTTATATATAAGGTAAAACAGGAATCATCCTGGAAATGTCATATTATATACTCAAATGCACAAACGATATTTTATATACTCAGGAATCATCCTGGAAATGTCATATTATATACTCAAATGCACAAACGATATTTTATATACTCAATATAATAAAGTATTTTCACTTTCGTTGATTTCTTGATATCGCAGTCTTTTTGTAATAATAATAAAGGATATATTTTTTGTTTTACCTACTTTGAATATTTATTCATACTTAAAATAAACGTTAAGAGTATTGATATCTTTAACATAAGGCATATATTTAACATATATTTATTTTTAACTTATATTTACTAACGCAATTAATAGCACAGTATTACTTTATTATAACATAAGATGTATAGGCACAACATGATAATGAACATTTACCATCGATGTGTTGTAATAAAACACGATGTTTCCTGTAGTAAAATTTGCACTGTTTTTCACGTTTCAATTTCTCTTTTCACGTATGGCTATGTAATCAAAATAGTAATTATTCAACACATTGCCTATCTTTCGATAATTCAAAAAGGAAATTTGTACCAATTTGTTGACAGCCCTATTATTTGGGCGTTGCTACCAGTATGACGTGAATTTTATGAGTAGTACTTAACTAGTTTAACTATAGCTTGGCATAAAGCTTGAGATCTGAAAGCCAAAAAGGTAGTGAGAGGGACTTGTTTTATGAAAACAAAAGTATTTTATTTTGCCCAATAAATAGTGTTTAAAAAATTCTCTTAAGGACCCATTAATTTTTTACATGTTCATACAAGTATTACAGTGTATAAAGTTATTTAATATTTTCTAAACAAAGCTATTTTACGTACCATGTTTACTGCTTTCGAATGAAATACTTGTTAATTTATCAATTTATAGGTAAATTGAAAATTATATAATACAAATATTTTAAATAAAGGAAAGGTTAAGATTAAAAATCTCTTCCGGTGTGTAATTTATTTTAAGCGTTATCTGGTGAAAATTAATGTACTAGGATAGCATTACTAGGGTCCTCAGCCTTCGCCAACTTCTCTCATTAATTAGGTCACCAGCTGCAAACTGTTCAGAGTTGACCATCTAGTCTAACCAACCAATCAGTTATATAAATCTGATCAAATGTATATAATACAAACAAAATTTTGATGTGTTCATTAACTTCCACCGTGCGTATTAGATTATATTGTTGACGGAACATTACAATATCAAACGGTAGATCAAATGGTAAAGTATTTTACAAAACGCTATACATGGACATCATAATTTCTAATACCTTATGACGAAAAACTTGAAGTTCGGTCCATCTTTAAGAACTAAATACTTTGTCTTGGGATATTTTCATATAATGCTGCCTGAGAGGGCTAAAAAGCCATTGAAAGTACACAATTTCCTCTCGAGAAGAAGCATTACGTATCAATGTATGAATCTCATGGATAGCATTCTAAATATTTTGAATATTTCAAATTATTCACCATTTTACATACTTTGATACATTTATGTGTTTTTAAGCATTTTTAGTTCTTAAAAATTGCTTTTATACTATTATATTACGTTAAAATACTATTTACGCTACGGCAAATTAAAATAAAATATTACATAATAACACCAACCTATGATTTTATATCACATGTTTTCTAGATAAGTGTCTAAAGTAAGAATGGTAGATTAACATCCATATTGGTTTGACATACCTCTATATTAAATACGAGTTAAATTTTACAAGGGCAAAGGTAACTTTAAATTTTAGTTACTATGCTTAAATAGAGAGACGTCAAAAAGTATAACATAATTTAAATGTAACGGAAGGAGAAATCAATGCCATTAACAAAAGTAGACATATATATTTATACTAGCCTAAACCCGCGGCTCCGCTCGCGTGGCAGTAGAGAGGGCTACATCAATCAAGCATCGAAAAGAAATACTAATTTTATTATACGTTTTTCCAATTAATTTATTGCTCTACTAATACATCGTAGCATATCATAAAATCTATTATAAAAGTTTTTTGTTTATTTTAATGCGTTTTGGTAAACAACGTTATTAGTTGTATCATTTGGAGCATAAATATAAAGGTTCTTCGGGTTTCCGACTCTTGAGCAAGCGACGTATAATTGACCGTGCGAGAAACATGAGGGTTCCAGATGGATTCCTGCGACGTTAAGTGATTGTACTTGTGCCTTATTAATCGTCATTGCGAACGCAAGTCGAACGGGGAACTGAAGTCTCTTAAATTCAAATGGCAAGTCGGATGGAATTAAGGGGATGCGAGGGATGAAGACATCTTCCCCGGCAGATGTTCCCGACAAAATCGTTGCTTCAATGATATTTGGATGTAAATTTTTGACGGTTAGTCGAGTGCCGTTGCACAATTTTGGTGGTCGTAAGTTTCTCAACATCATTATCGGTGATCCTACTTTCAAGAGTAATTCATTCTTGATGCTGATGTTCGTATTCGATTCAATTCGTTTACCTTTGCGCGCTGGTCGTTGCTTTGATTATTACGAATTCGTTTTGTTGCTATCGCACGTGCGCTGTGACGGCTTAAAGCACTTTTTTTTCTTGGCGGCATTATGTTATTTTCCAATAAAATTCGTCAAAAAACTGCTCAAAGGAATTCTGTAAAAAAAAATGTTGAGAAAAACATTCTTCAAAGAATATTTACATGAGAAAACAAAAATACTTGCCTATTTTTTTTAAACCTTTTACTGATGGAAAATAACACTGTTCTTGGAAATTGTAAAAAAAGATATCAAATCACGTTTATCAAAAATTTGACATTTGTGACACGTTGTAAATGTCAAAAAATGTTTGTTTACATAGAAACGTCAAAAATATTTATGTTTACTTAGTTACTGTCAAAAATAACAACAATTTTTTGTCGCATTATATATGTTTACAAAGAACAGCTGATTAAAAATTTGAAAAGACTCTTTCACTTAATAACATATGTTTGCTGCAATGCATTTCTTACGGGTATTTCTGTAACCAGTGGGGCGGAATCCTGAATCGGGAAAGGGATAAAAAGTATCCTATAACCTTCTACAGATCAAGACGAACAAATTAAAAAAAAAATTAGGCGAATCCGTCCAGCCGTTTGTGAGTGATGCCGTTACACACGAACAGTTTCATTTTTATATATATAGATGTTTAAAAACGGATATTGGGAAATATGGCCACTTTTCAAAGTTTATAAGTAAATTTTGAAGACCACAGAATAAATTATAACAGATTCTCATTAAATTTGTTTTCAGTTAATAATTGTGTACTGTACTCAAGTTCATCACAATATACTAAAAAAACAGTAGTAAGAGCACAGCAATGTTATTATATTGATCGCTATTTGTCGAGCAATGCACACAATTTAATAAGAGATTGAAGTTCAAGTTGATTGAAGTAAACCTGTTTACGTCACTTTTGTTTATTTTTTTGTCATCTATGTTGTTTAACACATTGACCTACATTTATAATTGCTTTATGGAATATTTTTCAAACGCATTTGCAGTTCGTAATTGAACAATATTGTAAATACATCCATTGATGACAGAGCAAGCGACCGTCATTCTTTGTTAACATTTTTGATATATCAGTTAAAACGTTGTTTTGTATGATATCTATATCGCCATATAACTAAAAACCGGAAAGTGGTTGAGATTTAATAACTTCCTGTAGATGTAGGGGTAAGTATTTTTTTTACACGCATAACATGAAATAGTGTTATTACAAATTAATAATTATTGTTGAACGTGTGTGATTATTAATTTTTAGTTTCTGTCATAGCAATTTTGATAGTAAAAAATGTTTAAAGGACGGACAACAAAAAGTCGTATTGAGTGTTAGAGTTTAAAATTCACTTTCCACGAAAGAGCAAGCTAAATAAAACGTGTCCACCCAAACTGTAGAATGATTAATTAGATGTTGACTCAGTTTTTCCTGTTAAATTAATAATACACGTATTTACATACAAAATTTAGTTTTACAATTTTATTAACTAAACATCGGTATTGTTAAAAAATATATATATATATTAATAAATATATATATATATATATATATATTTATTTATTAATTTTTCTTCAGTGCTCATGGCAATAATATATAAGTATTTATGAGCATGAAAAGTATTTAATGGGAAAAATTGTGCCTTCAAGGTTTTCCTTTACATATCCACATATGTGTTAGTGGCTAGTATAAGTGTTCAATAGTTTTTTCCTTACTCATCTTTTATAAACACTAACTGTAGATTACATAATGTTAACAGTTTCTTTTCCTGTAAAAATCTTATAATATAATAGTCACATATAATAATTATCTCATAAATAAACTTCTATACACATGAGAGATCCGCATTCGCCACTACTTATGGAATAGTTTTAAGTTTGTATGTGATGAATGAAATCTAAATATTCCTTAATAGTGATTAACATCTGTTGCTTTTGGAAGATCGATTGTCTTTTTTGATTTCTCACATTATTGACAAAAAAAACGTACTTTATGATAAACGATATTGTGATTTTGTCAAAAGAACGTACAGTACTTGTAGAAGTGAAATCATGAACTGTTGCCAGTAAAATATATACCCCCCGTGAACTGTATACTGCCTAAATATACATAACGTAGCTATAGAGTGTTATTCAATCTAAATGTTCAGTTCAGCTTCAGTTCACCTTCCTCTTAGTGCAGCGTCTGGCATCTGATGATTTCTGAAACCTCAATCATGGAATCTAGAGTCATGATTGCCTGCAGAGATCCAAAGAAAGTTGGCTACGAAGAAGCTCAAACTGAACCTTATGCATCATTTTGACATGAGAGATACATATGCTACAAACTCAACTGTAATTAGGTGAAGAGGTATTCTCGCTGTCTTACCAGATGCGTAATTCATTGCACTACGACGTTTTAGACAAAGTCTCTAAGCTCTGAGGGTCAACCGAGTTTTATACACATAACGCAGCTATGGTGGGGAGGGTTGATTCCATGTGATTTGTGCGTATAAAACATCATAGTGCACAAAGAAAGGTGCCAGTATCGGTTTAGCTAGTTTTTGCTGGTATAGGCCGTAAACGATTCTTTTCTCTCCTGATTGAAATAGACCGATTTTGATAATCTTGATAATATTATAAATTCTAAAGTGATCTTGTTTGTTTATTTGCTTTCATGCATAAAATATCCAGCCGATTGTACTGAAATTGTTCATGAATATTCACAGGATACCTGTGATGAGTATAAGCGAATTATTATTTTGAAACTCCCTCCTAGCTACGCGTCATTAGTCTCTAAAACAGTTAAAAATCCCATCTTGGTTTCTAAAGCTACGAAATATTAATGCTATTAAATATTAACTTAAACACTATTTTCAATTTGTTTTTGCATTTATAGAGTGGAAGCATTGAGCAAGTTAGATACTAATAACACTTCTTATTTCAACATCGTGGCACAAGGTAAACCAGACAATTTATTCTGGATTTATTTTTGTTCTTGAAAAAAATGTTGAATGTATATATATATATATATATATATATATATATATATATATATATATATATATATATGAGGTATTGAATTAGGTTTTCTTAAATATTGTGGGACGGCATATTTACATAGCTGAAGGATCAAAAATGGAGAGACTGGACATTATCATGATTCAAAAAACCATTCGCTTTGTAATTATAATTTGAGAAAGAGGCAAGCGAGCGCAAGGGTCCGTGATTATAGCAAATCATAAAGAATTACAAGATACACTAAATGCATTGTTATAAAGAAAATCTTTGAGGGGACATCGCATCCATTTGTCACTGATGAGGTATACGATACTGATTTGATATATACATACTGATATGATTTCTAGACTGGGCCAAGGAAATAGTATGATATACCGAACATGGGTTGGGAACCAATAACATATGATTTACTGTATCACGTATCATCTTTGTATATGGATGATGACTGCCATAATTTAAGTATTGACATGTGTTATTATTGTTGTTGTTGATTTTAGTTTTCAAATAACATTTTCAATAACAATGTCTACAACTCTACAATTCAGAAACCCGTTTTTTCAAAATAAAACTTGTTAAAACAAATTATATCTATATATCCTACTTATATTGTTTCTCGGGGAAAAATATCAAACTAAAATTTTGCGTTGGAAATATAATTAATTTGAACTGGATGTGCTAAGTCTGAAATAATAATTACTGGAAATTTGATTTTATCCCTGACCCCCATTATCACGAACAGTGAAGCATGGATATATGAAGCATGATATACGATTAATTACATTTTAAAATATTATAGGGACCTATATTATATTACAAGTGCTTTTACTAAGAAAGTTACGAAGTACTTTGACTTTGGAGTTCCTCTAGATTGGTCTAAAATAGATCAAATATTACTTAAAACGTAGGAGCTATTCAAACAAATACATGGAATGTTGCATAGAAATTGCGGACGAAGCCGCTACTATTTGCTACTTTTGGTAATATTTTAAAATTTGAACCTTTCCTTAGTAAAATCAGATAAATCAAATCAAAGTTCAGATATCAATATATCAATCATCCTAAGATGATCATCAAAGCAATGAGTGCCTTAGGGTACATGACATTGATTAATGGATATCTAACAAGCCGATGGATCAAATACACAGATGCCTTAGACTGTCTAAGGCTAAGAGATTGAATGCTTAATGCCTCCTGCTGATTAAACAGTTTTTCAACCAAAACATCCAATTAATGCATTAGTATTAATTGATCAGTATATATCCTAATGTGGTTGAATGCTACGTTTAAATCTGGAAATTGAAACTTTCTCTAGTGACAGGGCATTGTTTGATGCCTTAAATAAAAAAATGTATTAAAAAAATATTCCATAAACCGATTACAAATAATTTTTTTTAATAACCTAAATGACTTTCATATTATGCAGAAATTATTCCCTGGATCAAATGTAATAATTTATTTTATTTATAAATCACAACAAAGGCGTAAAATCTGGTTTAATTAAAACACTTACAACATATTACTGGCCTAGGTGTACATGTCCCTACTAATCACAGATATTTCTTCATCACGCCATTAATTAATGATTAAACACTAAGTATGTACTAATGTTAATATTAAAAATGCACTAGTAATAAACAGATACTTATCTCTTGTAAATATTGAAACCTTTGAAATTGAAACAACAGGATGGCTATACTAGTAGTGTCTGTATTCAACAATAACCGTTTTTATAACGTTATTATCAAATCACGGTTACCAATATAGTCTGTAACTGTAGACTCATTTATGCCTAACTTTCAACAAACAAGTCCCACAAATTAAATTCGTAGTAGAATATTATTCTCTATAATTATATTGTCACCAACAACACTATAATAATAATATTTCTCCCACACGATTAGAAGAGCGTGTGTTGTTTGTAGCAGCGAAAGTCTATTGAAGATTATATCTCAGATCCAATACTTGTAGGATAACTGGTTGCCGCTTGACCTAAAACATATGTTTAAATCATATCTGCGGCAGTAGCACCTTTTCGTCAACACTGTGTACACCGTGTACGACTTCTACCGCACTCAAAAAACGCCTTACCATGGGAAACATTCTAAAAAATACGAGATTAACCATTCCTGAAAAAGTCTTTAACTTTGAAAAAGAATAGACCTTGAACCAATATGAAGGATATTTTGTTAGATGAAATTGTAACATGCGCTTAGACAGTGCCACCATACTAAATCTTTTATTTTACTAGTACCCATTTTAATCTACATTACAAACCTATTTTTATGAAGCAAATTATAAATGTAAATTTTAATTTTTTTTTCGAGATCTAATCAATAAAACATGTTTAATACACTTTTCAATCTATGACCACTTTTTCTTTTTTTTGTCATTAGATAGCACGCAACCACAACGTTTCAACTGGCAAAAGATTTTAGCACGCATACAATATCTCATAGATTGTTATTTATCAAAGGAAAAAATAACAGAAAACATAGTGGTCTGGAAACACCATAATTTTTGTT